>NC_084570.2:7910000-7977500 GCF_033978685.3 Nerophis lumbriciformis | reverse complement strand
GGTTCTCCCAAGGATGCAGACGGCTTCGGACACAGCTTGCAGGTAGGAAAAATTATTTGTTTTTAAATATAAATAATATGATGAATAAACAAAAGGGCTAGCGTGGGAGCTAGCAAACCAAAAGAGCCTAGCGTGAGAACTAGTAGCTAAGAAACAGTAAATAATCGTCGTCATCAGTTGTGTGAGAACAAACTACGAAGCCAGACAGAGTGAGGCCAGAGCAAAGACTAAATAGCCCTCTGATTAGTGCCCGGGCAACAGGTGCGCGTCCCGAACACTAACCAGAGGCAGGTGAAAGTAATCAGCTGACATGGCAACTGAACACAAACAAAATCAAATGTGCTGAAAACATATGTGACGAGAAACATAAACAAACTATGATCCGTGCAGCGGATCGTAACAGTTTTTTTTCTTCTTTTCTGAGATATAGTCTATACATCTATATAAACGTTAGGTTAGGAAAAAAAACACAAGAGGTTATATCATCCCTACAAGCCTGTTTCGCAGGTTTCCCTGCTCTACCCCGGTATTGACGGATAAACCACAGAAACCTTGACTATCTATACATACTAGGGATGTCCGATAATGGCTTTTTCCCGATATCTGATATTCTGATATTGTCCAACTCTTTAATTACCGATACCGATATCAACCGATACCGATATCAACCGATATATACAGTCGTGGAATTAACACATTATTATGCCTAATTTGGACAACCAGGTATGGGGAAGATAAGGTACTTTAAAAAAAAATAAAAATAAATTGAATAAGATAAATACATTAAAAACATTTTCTTGAATCAAAAAGAAAGTAAAACAATATAAAAACAGTTACATAGAAACTAGTAATTAATGAAAATGAGTAAAATTAACTGTTAAAGGTTAGTACTATTAGTGGACCAGCAGCACGCACAATCATGTGTGCTTACGGACTGTATCCCTTGCAGACTGTATTGATATATATTGATATATAATGTAGGAACCAGAATATTAATAACAGAAAGAAACAACCCTTTTGTGTGAATGAGTGTAAATGGGGGAGGGAGTTTTTTTTTGGGTTGGTGCACTAATTGTAAGTGTATCTTGTGTTTTTTATGTTGATTTAATAAAAAATAAATAAATAAATAAATAAATAAAAAAAAACGATTCAGATAATTAAAAAAAATTATACCGATAATTTCCGACATTACATTTTAATGCATTTATCTCCAGTTGTACAGTATACCGGTATTAGTATAGTACCGCGATACAAATGAATCATATTCGGTACTGTATCGCCTCTGAAAAGTCGTCGTCACGTCGTGTCATTGCTGGTTTACGAGCGGACGAGCATGTTCGGCAGCGCACAATCACGGAGTACTTACAAGCAGACACAGTGTGTGGACAGAAAAGGGAGAACGGACGTTTAAGACATGGCTAGCTAGCTAGCGGCTAAAATCCAGCTCAATCTAGCTACTTCTAAATCACTAATCTTCGCCTCTTTGGCGACAAATAAAGTACGTTTCTTACAAGTATCATCCCTGCAGGACGAGGAATAGCTAAACATGCTTCACTACACACCGTAGCTCACCGGCGTCAAAATGTAAACAAATGCCATTGGTGGATCTACACCTAACATCAACTGTAATGATACCAAGTACAGGAGCGTATCTAGTCGATGCTACTATGATTACGTCGATATTTTTTGGCATCACATCTTCTTTCGTTTTTTTTTAAATGTATACTCAGGAAATATGTCCCTGGACACATGAGGACTTTGAATTTGACCAATGTATGATCCTGTAACGACTTGGTATCGGATTGATACCCAAATTTGTGGTATTATCCAAAACTAATGTAAAGTACGAAACAACAGAAGAAAATGTGATTATTACATTTTAACAGAAGTGTAGATAGAACATGTTAAAAGAGAAAGTCAGCAGATATTAACAGTAAATGAACAAGTGGCTTAATAATTAATTTTCTACCACTTGTCCTTAATAATTTTGATAAAATAATAGAATGGAAAATGACAAAATATGTTACTGCATATGTCAGCACACTAAATTAGGAGTCTTTGTTTGTTTACTTACTAATAAAAGACAAGTTGTCTTGTATGTTCACTATTTTATTTAAGGACAAACTTGCAATAAGAAACATATGTTTTATGTACCGGTACCCTAAGATTTTTTGTTAAAATAAAGCCAACAATGCCATTTTTTGTGGTGCCCTTTATTTAGAAAATTAACGAAAAATTTGGAAATAATTTTGGTACTGGTACCAAAATATTTGTATCGGGACAACACTAGTGTCTGCAAATAACCAACTAACAACTCATTTAAACCCCCAAAGTCCTTCTGCAACCTGTCAATTATTCCCTGAATTTGTAGAATTGAGAAAATAAAAATATGACCATAATCACTCTAAAGGGCATTAATTAATTAGCACATACTTTTTCCTGAAAACTGGCCGATACCAATCGACGCAAACCTAATTTTAACCATCCAACAGCTGCACACGCTTTGATTGGCTGGAAGCTCAATTCAAAGAAAGATAGTCTGATAGTAGTCCGAAAAGTGTCAGTAAATAAAGTTACGTTGCGGTGAGACTACTATCAGCCTATCATTCGAGGTCACAAAAAGGGCCTCTGAGTACGTATAAACTTTGAAAGGAGAATGTTTCTTTTGAAAATAAACACAACCAACTATCTGGCATCTAGTGGGTATGGAGCAGAAAACACATCTTTTATCTCTCTTAAAAACAGATGGCACAGAAAAGGCAGTGAAATAAATCAATCTCTAACATTTGTGGGTGAGATGAAATTGGATTTGGACAAAAAAATATGTTTTTATGGCCATGGACTCATGATGGCAGTTATTTTCTGTCATATGTACACATACCGTATTTTTCGGAGTATAAGTCGCACCGGAGTATAAATCGCACCTGCCAAAAATGCATAATAAAGAAGGAAAAAAACATATAAAAGTCGCACTGGAGCCCGGCCAATCTATGAAAAAAACTGCGACTTATAGCCTGAAAAATACGGTATACAGTCGTGGTCAAAAATGTACATACACTTGTGAAGGATGTCTTGAGTTTCCAATAGTTTCTACAACTCTTATTTTTTTGTGATACCGAAATTTTTGGACTATAAGTCGCAGTTTTTTTCATAGTTTGGCCGGGGGTGCGTCTTATACTCAGGAGCGACTTATGTGTGAAATTATTAACACATTACCGTAAAATATCAAATAATATTATTTATCTCATTCACGTAAGAGACTAGACGTATAAGATTTCATGGGATTTAGCGATTAGGAGTGACAGATTGTTTGGTAAACGTATAGCATGTTCTATATGTTATAGTTATTTGAATGACTCTTACCATAATATGTTACGTTAACATACCAGGCACGTTCTCAGTTGGTTATTTATGCCTCATATAACGTACACTTATTCAGCCTGTTGTTCACTATTCTTTATTTATTTTAAATTGCCCTTCAAATGTCTATTCTTGGTGTTGGCTTTTATCAAATAAATTTACCCAAAAAAATACGACTTATACTCCAGTGCGACTTGTATATGTTTTTTTCCTTCTTTATTATGCAATTTCGGCCGGTGCGACTTATACTCTGAAAAATACGGTACTTGTTTGTCACAAAAAATATTAATTAAATTTGGTTCTTTTATGAATTTATTATGGGTCTACTGAAAATGTGACCATATCTGCTGCGTCAAAAATATACATACAGCAACATACATGATCAATTTTGGTGATGTACAAACCCCGTCTCCATATGAGTTGGGAAATTGTGTTAGATGTAAATATAAACGGAATACAATGATTTGCAAAAAATGTTCAACCCATATTCAGTTGAATATGCTACAAAGACAACATATTTGATTAATCATTAACTTTAGAATTTGATGCCAGCAACACGTGACAAAGAAGTTGGGAAAGGTGGCAATAAATACTGATAAAGTTGAGGAATGCTCATCAAACACTTATTTGGAACATCACACAGGTGAACAGGCAAATTGGGAACAGGTGGGTGCCATGATTGGGTATAAAACTGGATTCCATGAAATGCTCAGTCATTCACAAACAAGGATGGGGCGAGGGTCACCACTTTGTCAACAGATGCGTGAGCAAATTGTTGAACAATTTAAGAAAAACCTTTCTCAACCAGCTATTGCAAGGAATTTAGGGATTTCACCATCTACGGTCCGTAATATCATCAAAGGGTTCAGAGAATATGGAGAAATCACTTCACGTAAGCAGCAAAGCCTGTGACCTTCGATCCCTCAGGCTGTACTGCATCAACAAGCGACATCAGTGTGTAAAGGATATCACCACATGGGCTCAGGAACACTTCAGAAACCCACTGTCAGTAACTACAGTTGGTCGCTACATCTGTAAGTGCAAGTTAAAACTCTCCTATGCAAGGCAAAAACCGTTTATCAACAACACCCAGAAACACCGTCGGCTTCGCTGGGCCTGAGCTCATCTAAGATGGACTGATACAAAGTGGAAAAGTGTTCTATGGTCTGACGAATCCACATTTCAAATTGTTTTAGGAAACTGTGGATGTCGTGTCCTCCGGAACAAAGAGGAAAAGAACCATCCGGATTGTTATAGGCGCAAAGTTGAAAAGCCAGCATCTGTGATGGTATGGGGGTGTATTAGTGCCCAAGCCATGGGTAACTTACACATCTGTGAAGGCGCCATTAATGCTGAAAGGTACATACAGGTTTTGGAGCAACATATGTTGCCATCCAAGCAACGTTACCATAGACGCCCCTGCTTATTTCAGCGAGATAATGCCAAGCCACGTGTTTCATCAACGTGGCTTGATAGTAAAAGAGTGCGGGTACTAAACTGGCCTGCCTGTAGTCCAGACCTGTCTCCCATTGAAAATGTGTGGCGCATTATGAAGCCTAAAATACCACAATGGAGACCCCCGGACTGTTGAACAACTTAAGCTGTACATCAAGCAAGAATGGGAAAGAATTCCACCTGAGAAGCTTAACAAATGTGTCTCCTCAGTTCCCAAAGGTTTACTGAGTGTATTTAAAAGGAAAGGCCATGTAACACAGTGGTGAACATGCCCTTTCCCAACTACTTTGGCACGTGTTGCAGCCATGAATTTCTAAGTTAATTATTATTTCCAAAAAATAAATAAAGTTTATGAGTTTGAACATCAAATATCTTGTCTTAGTAGTGCATTCAACTGAATATGGGTTGAAAAGGATTTGCAAATCATTGCATTCCGTTTATATTTACATCTAACACAATTTCCCAACTCATATGGAAACGGGGTTTGTAGAAAAGTTACAATCAAATCAAATTATCTTCATGGCATGGCCTCTAAACTTCATGTGAGTGATTGTGATTGACGACACCTGTTGACTTCTCTGAGTCCATTTAAATAGGGCTCATGTGATGCAGTCATTAGACTCGGTTACAAACGCGACAATGGGAAAGTTAAAGGAACTCTGAAAAAAACAGACTTGAACAAGTCAGGAAAGTCACTTGGAGCCATTTCAAAGCAGCTTAAAGTCCCAAGAGCAAAAGTGCGGACAATTGTTCGTAAGTAAAAAGTGCATGGCACAGTTTTGTCACTGCCACGATCAGGAAGAAAACGCAAGCTATCACCTGCTGCTGAGAGAAAATTGGTCAAGATGATCTAGAGTCCACCGAGAACCACCAACAAGCAGGTCTGCAATGATTTGGAAGCTGCTGGAACACAGGTGTCAGTGTCCCCAGTCAATTGTGATTTGCATCGCCATGGACTGAGAGGCTACCACGCAAGAAGGAAGTCCTTGCTCCAGAAGTGACACCTTAAGGCTTGTCTAAAGTTTGCTGCTGATCACTTGACAAAGTTTACTATAAATTTAAATAACGACACTAATTTTTTTAACAGGCAATTAATGTGAACACTTCCTTTTTGACCCTAGGGTCGTGCCGTAGCAGAAGAACTTGGCTGCAGTTCACTTGCTACAGATGAGCCACAAGCGAGCAGAAATGGACAAAAGAAAGTCTACCGTATGGAAATATCAGGTTCGCAGCCAAAGCAAGTTGTTCTCCCGACAAGAAAGGACTATTTTTCGCCGTGAGAAGAGGAGACATCCCTGCAGCAAACGCCTGCTACGCGCTTCGTCCTGTATAAGGCGTCGTTTTTTTACATTCAAAACACTTCCTTGTGGTCTACATAACAGGTAATGGTGGTTCTTTAGTCAACATTTTGCATAGATTATGTTTTACAGACCGTTTTCAAGCCGCTTTCTGACCGTCTCTTCAGGATGCGCCGTTTTGTGCCGTTTTTAGTGCTTCCATAACGAGCCTACTGACAGATAAAGCTCAAACTATATACTACGTTGTATGAGAAATGGAGAAAAATAAGTAGCTTGTTGACTATGGCACGGGCTACAATGGCGGAAGTGTGCATATTTTTTTGTGAAACATCAGAGTTTTCGTCTTGCTTGCTTACCGGTACTTGCTTGCGTCATTTATTGAAAAGGTGTCAACCTGCAGTCCATGCAGGTCTCTTATGTGTGATTGCCATCTGCTGGTCACACTTATCATTACACCATGTACCACATAAAATAGTTTCGAGGTAAGTAAGCACAACCAGAATTAATACATACACAATGCGTACCGGGTTGATTTTTGAGAAAATTAAAGGATTTTAGGTGCGCCTTACTGTCCGAAAAATACAGTTGGTTTCCAAAGTGTCAGCTGTGTGTAAATAGAATGTGTAATTGGGTTTACCAAAGCCATCTTTCTCAAATAGTGGGTCAGCTCCCCTGGAGGTGCACGGTGCTATGCCAGGGTGTTACCCCGGACTACATGCTTTATCAGTATCATGCTTCAAATCCCCCTTTAAAAAGCTGTGCACCACAAAACGTGCTAATTGTAGCTATTAATCCAGACGTCCTCATTTTTAATTGTAAATAAAAAAAATCAGCATAAATTGTTTTATTCATTTTTGTTTTGTAGATTCAAGTGTTTTATATATTGTACTCCCGAGTTACTGTTGATGATCAATTTGAATTTATTACTCATTGAGTTTATTTAACTTTTGCTATTCATTATCAACTTGTTGAATTCTGTCCAAAAATGTGTGTACCGTATTTTTCCAGACTATATGGCGCACTTAAAATAATGTTTGTCTCAAAACCCGTTGCGCCTAATGTACGGAATAATTATGGTTTTGCTTACCGACCTCGAAGCAATTTTATTTGGTACATGGTGTAATGATAAGTGTGACCAGTAGATGGCAGTCAAACATAAGAGATACGTGTAGACTGCAATATGATGGCAATATGACTCAAGTAACCAACACTAACATTATATATGTCCCATTGAAAATATAGAACATTACACACGGCGTTCAAAAATCTATCAACAATGTTTTAGTACGACTTTGGTAAGCTATGAATCCACTCCGCTTGATGGATTGTCGGCGCATTAAACATATGAGTATTATTATGGTGTGTGTATAAGGTAAGACATAATTTCTGGCGTTTTGTTTCGCAATATTATGCAAAAGCAACTTTTCTTACTTTCTGAATAAATCCTGAAAAATTGTGCGCGTTCGCCTTTGTAGTCCGTGGCGACACCATAGTCGATAAGCTTCTACTTTTTCTCTATCTTCTTGTTATGGGACATTCATCCTCCGTTGTGGCCATTTGTAATATAAAGTAGTGTAAAGTGCTTACTTATATCTGTCAGTAAACTCGCCATGAAAGCGCTAAAACATACCGGTGTAGTGAGTTGACATTATTCACCCAAGGAACTTTAGTTACTAGAGAGTTCCGGTCGGATGTTTTTTCACGGGACACACTTCCGGCATTGTTGTTGTTTCCGGATGAGGAGATGCTGCTCAGTTATTGACTTAAGTAAAGTGTGAATGTCATTAAAACAGTTAGCTCCATCTTTTGACACTTCTTCCACTCCTGTCCTTGCACGCTACACCGGCACAACAAAGATGACGGGGAGAAGAGAAGATGCTGTCGAAGGTGAGGCACGTAAATAAGAACGCCCACAAAAACGGCATATCCTGAAGGGACTGTCAGAAAGTGGCTTGAAGATGATCCGTAAAACATAATCTATGCAACATTTTGACCAAAGAACCACCATTACATGTTATGTAGACCACAAGGAAGTGTTTTACATTTAGAAAAAAATATATAATATGACTCCTTTAATGCGCCTTATAATACGGTGCGCCCTATGGTCCGGAAAATAAGGTACAAAAAAGAAGAATTATGCTAAATGTCATGAATATATTGAAAACGAAATATTATCTAAAAATATAAATATAATATAACAAAATAAATGAAATAATAATGTAATATGATTACGTTAAATGGCCCTATAATCCGGTGCACCTTATATATGAAAAAAATTATCGAAAATAGACCATTCATCGGCAGTGCACCTTATAAGTGCAACTACTCAGTGGCCTAATGGTTAGAGTGTCCTCCCTGAGATCAGTAGGTTGTGGGTTCAAACCCCGGCTGAGTCGTACCAAAAACTTTAAAAATGGGACCCATTACCTCCCTACTTGGGTTGGAATTGGGGGTTAAATCACCAAGATGATTAAATGTTGACCAAATAGTTTTAATTACTGTTTCGGTTTGGATTTTATGTGCCGTCAAAGTCGGTCCCGTCCATCGCTGCATGCAGCTTTAATTTTTTCTTGTTTTTGAACACTGACTTTTTGCAGTGTAAACACTTTGTAGGACTCAACTAAAGACTAGACTAGCACATTCAACTTAATGGCAAAGATTACTTCTTGAATATGGCACCACACCTGAGATAAACTGAACAGCACATTTATTTTTGTCAGCATGGTGAAAAATGTTGAACACAGTACAGTTTAGATTTGAATATTGCACTAATCAACATGTATTACCACATAACTGAGATCGGTAGGTTGTGAGTTTAAACCCCGGCCGAGTCACACCAAAGACTATAAAAATGGGACCCATTACCTCCCTGCTTGGCACTCAGCATCAAGGGTTGGAATTGGGGGTTAAATCACCAAAAATGATTCCCGGGCGCGGCACCGCTGCTGCCCACTGCTCCCCACTGCTCCCCTCACCTCCCAGGGGGTGATCAAGGGGATGGGTCAAATGCAGAGGACAAATTTCACCACACCTCGTGTGTGTGTGTGACAATCATTGGTACTTTATAATCCGGTAGTTTGAATAAATAATTAATCTTTTTTTTTTTTTCAGGCAAATTGATATAATATAAAATTATTTTCTGTTACAGATTAAAAAACAACGTTGATAAAGTTATTCTTTGTTGTAATTTGATCTAAACACCTTTCGTCTCTTTTTCTTTTCTTTGATGTTAATAAGGACATCATGTTATGCAGAGGTGTACCTATAACAGTTTTGTATAGACAAATAAAGCACTGCTATAAGCCAAAGCACTGTGACTTTTCAAGAAATCCCAAGCCTCCCCTAGGAGCCCTGATACTGCGGCTATATTCCATTGTTGCATAACTTAGGACCCGAAAAAAACTTTTTATTTCCAGTTCTTTCAAAAGCCAAATCCTCAAAGTGAAACACACGTTCTGACAGATTCATGTTGGCGTGCGCTCACAAAGGCGCGCGAGGTGAAACTCGGACGTCTTCCTCGTTGCGTTCCAGCGTGAGCTCCTTTTGATCTGACGCTGACGCTTTTTATCCTGCGAGCAGCCGCAGCTTGCCGCCAATAAAAGAAGAGTTCCTGCGTCCTGATAAGGCGGCTCGGAGAGACTCATTGAGGACAGGAATTCCAGATGGGGCGTGCAGATGCCGCCAAATATGGACGACACTGCAACTTTAAGGAATCTGCTCGACAGAATCGATGCTCAGTCTTCTCTGCATGTGAACCGACCATGACATGTTCTCAAGTATGGTGTCTGTTCTTGCACCCTCAGGGGGATTTAAGTACAGGGAGTCCATCGCTGATCGATTCCATGGGATAATTTGTCTTCATTAACACTGAGCGGTATTAAAGCACCCTAACAAGGGAGGAGGTACCCACGCATCACATATGCAAAGTGGGGTCAAAAGGTTGCCTGGCGCCATCTGGTTGTGCACAGACGTGTGCTATCTTTAACGTCTGTGGACGTTCCAAAACGTGCTTAATTGTTACCTGTTAAAATCAAGTTTTTTTTTTTCTAGATGAGACTTTTAACAGAATCTTACGTGTTTTACCACAGACAAGAAGTGTGGTGGCTTTAAAGCTCTTTAGTATTTGGCAAGCACCGTTTTGTCCTACTAATTTCAGCGGCCCTTGAACTCACCGTAGTTTGTTTCCATGTACAACTTTCTCCGATGCTGCCACAAAAAAACGTGTTTTATGCCACTCCTTCTTTGTCTCATTTTGTCCACCAAATGTTTTTTTTTCCATGCGTGAATGCACAAAAGTGAGCTTTGTTGATTTTATTGATTTGCTGGAGTGCTTGTCAGGCCTAATTGGTCAATCCATGACTGCAAGCTAACATGCTATTTAGGCACGCTGTATGCACATATTATCCTTCGGTGGTAGATATATTTGAGCTCATTTAATTTCCTTGACTTATGTCCTCTTTGTATTTAATTTATATTTATTTGCATGTCTCATGACACATTATCTGTATGTAAAATTGGCTGCATTTCTCATAGTCATTTGTGTGCCATGTTGTTCCAGACCACAGCAAACGTTACCCAGCTTGCAAAGATAGTAATAAATCCATTAGAAGACGACAGCCCCACATGCACTGTACAAACATACATATATACATAATGTACATATGCATTCACTGTACAAACATACATATATACATACTTTACATATACATTCACTGTACAAACATACATATATACATAATGTACATATACATTCACTGTACAAACATACATATACACATACTGTACATATACATTCACTGTACAAACATACATATACACATACTGTACATATACAAGTACATATACATACATACACTCATGCATATAATCATGTTTCATCAAACATAAATTAGCATTGTTGCCCTAGGGTAAACTGGGTAACACATGGCACACTGACAAAGCTTAACCTATTGTTACTATAACAATCTACAAGGTTAATATAGCTGGCTTCTCTTTCTTCCCCTCCATTTATCTGCTTTCTTTTGTATCTCTAGCTATCATTATGTATATGTATTGTTGCATTTGAACAACTGTATTGTTGATAATAAAGGTAAATTATTGGTATTATTTATTATCAATAGCGCTATTTCTTTTGGTATTTGTATTGCTCCATTTGTAGTGTAATAATGTTCATTGTCATTTCTGTATTATTATTTATTTCACTAACTGCTTCTTTGCTATCACTTTTACCATCATATTTGTACGTATCTTATTTGCTGATGTTGCTCTATTGTTGTTGTTGTTGGAGCTGCTTTTGTTATTGTTGTTGTTGTTTTTGTCTCTCTATCTTATCCCCCTCTTGTCCCCACAATTTCCCCCTCTGTCTTCCTTTTTTTTGTCTTTCTCTCCCCTCCTGCAATAATGAACATTTAAAAAGGCAAAATCCACCTACATTGACAAGGAATTAAATGTAAAGAGCAGAAAGACGTGGGTTCCCCCGCCACTCCCACCCTCTTCCTTGTCGGCTCTCTGTACTATCTTTTTCTCGCTGTGCAATAAGTCTGCTCTGGCATTTTTTCCTGAAAAAAACAGTCACGTAGCCTGCTTCGTCAATCATACTTGCGAGCGCCATTAATATACAGTACTCTTCGCAAATAGGGAGAAAAAAACAAAACAATTCAGTTCAAGCCTGGGCCCCTCGAGAGGGGGTCCAGACTGAGGCCAAGGGGAAAAAAACCTTCATAGCCATAGCACACATAAGCATGTGTGTAAGAGGGAAACATCAAAGAACACAAAGGACATTAACGACATAAAGTCATTTGTGTTCTTTGATGTTTCCCTCTTACACACATGCTTATGTGTGCTAGGGTTATGAGGTTATTGTTTTCCCTTGGCCTCAGTCTGGACCCCCCTCTCCAGGGGTCCAGGTTTAAACTGAATTTTATTTTTTTTTTCTCACACCCCCTCCCCAGCGTTTACCTGTTTCTCACTCGAAAGTTGGCAGACCCCTCAGCGATCCTGTTCTGTCTCCCTGTGATGCTTGTCTGCTCTTGAATGGGATTGTGCTGGAAATCTTAATTTCCCCTCAGGGATTAATAACGTATTTCTGATTCTGATTCTGATTCTGGTGACACAAGAGCACAGAGCTCCTGCCAGCAGCAGCCACTACCCATCTTGGGGAAAATAAAGGTCTCCCTTCTTCGCGTCGGAGCAGGAATGATTAAGCACTGTGTTCCCTGCACTGCTCACGTGATGAGGCGTTCAAGCGCACTACGTAACTTTCAGTTTGTTTTGTGTTTGACACCGCTGGGTGTAACCAGTGTTGGGTTAGTTACTGAAAACCAGTAACTAGTTACTAGTTACTTTATTTCAAAAGTAACTCAGTTACTAACTCAGTTACTTACACCAAAAAGTAATGCGTTACTGTGAAAAGTAACTATTTAGTTATTTTTTTTCTTCTTCTTTTTTTTTTTTTTAAAGCTCCCATTAATGCCCTTTTAGCCTTCATTTCAGTACTGTTATTGCACTGGAGAATAATACAATCTGTTGATCAACTTGACATGCATTTGCATCACTGAACTCTGTTAAAGGCCTACTGAAACCCACTACTATCGACCACACAGTCTGATAGTTTATACATCAAAATGATGAAATCTTAACATTGCAACACATGCCAATACGGCCGGGTTAGCTTACTAAAGTGCAATTTTAAATTTTGCGCGAAATATCCTGCTGAAAACGTCTCGGTATGATGACGTCTGCGCGTGACGTCACGGATTGTAGAGGACATTTTGGGACAGCATGGTGGCCAGCTATTAAGTCGTCTGTTTTCATCGCAAATTTCCACAGTATTCTGGACATCTGTGTTGGTGAATCTTTTGCAATTTGTTCAATGAACAATGGAGACAGCAAAGAAGAAAGCTGTAGGTGGGAAGCGGTGTATTGCGGGCGGCTGCAGCAACACAAACACAGCCAGTGTTTCATTGTTTACATTCCCGGAAGATGACAGTCAAGCTTTACCATTGGCCTGTGGAGAACTGGGACAACAGAGACTCTTATCAGGAGGAATTTGAATTGGATGCGCAGACGCGGTACCGTGAGTACGCATGCAGCTGCGGCTTCCAAACATTTGATCGCTTGCCCGTACGTGCGTGCCGCTATGTGCATGTCACGTACGTAACTTTGGGGACTTTGGGGAAATATATGTGCTGTATGAACTTTGGGGAGGTGAACGGTACTGTGGACTGTGGGATTGAGTGTGTTGTGCAGGTGTTTGAGTTGTATTGGGGGGTTATATGGACGGGAGGGGGGAGGTGTTTGTTATGCGGGATTAATTTGTGGCATATTAAACATAAGCCTGGTTGTGTTGTGGCTAATAGAGTATATATATATGTCTTGTGTTTATTTACTGTTTTAGTCATTCCCAGCTGAATATCAGGTCCCACCCGCCTCTCACAGTATCTTCCCTATCTGAAACTGCCCTCTAGTCCTTCACTCTCACTTTCCTCATCCACAAATCTTTCATCCTCGCTCAAATTAATGGGGAAATCGTGTCTTTCTCCGTCCAAATCGTTCTCGCTGCTGGTGGCCATGATTGTAAACAATGTGCAAATGTGAGGAGCGCATATCGTCTGCTACTTCCGGTACAGGCAAGGCTTTTTTATCAGCGACCAAAAGTTGCGAACTTTATCGTCGATGTTCTCTACTAAATCCTTTCAGCAAAAATATGGCAATATCGCGAAATGATCAAGTATGACACATAGAATGGACCTGCTATCCCCGTTTAAATAAGACAATCGCATTTCAGTAGGCCTTTAAGCAATGTGGTCTACATACAACACACAAAGACAAATATGTGTTTCAAAAGGGCCAATTTATTTCAGGCCAGAACAAATTGACAAAACTATTTTAAATAGCTGCAACATAATATACATAAGTAACAAACAGCATAATAACAACATAGCTGTAAACTCGACATCCATTGCTTTCGGTCTCCCCACATCTGCGGTCCTCTCCAAGGTTTCTCATAGTCATTCACACCGACGTCCCACTGGGTTGTGAGTTTTCCTTGCCCTTATGTGGGCTCTGTACCGAGGATGTCGTTGTGGCTTGTGCAGCCCTTTGAGACACTTGTGATTTAGGGCTATATAAATAGACATTGATTGATTGATTGATTGATAAACCTGGCTTCACCTAAGGAAGGCACACATGACATACACAAAGCCTAACCAGGCAGATTTTGATTGTTGTTTTGGGCAGTAGACGGGATCTTTGATCCAAGACACAACTTACATTTAACTAAAATGTTTTTTTCTTTGTGCTCGACAAATAAAAGATGTGAGAATATCTCCATGTTAAGACACTCGACTGCGGCTCTGTTGTTAGTAAACACAGACACGCCCCCCCTTCCCTTCCCTTCCCATACCCACACCCAGACACACACAGAGCGCGCCTCCGGCTTGTGACACAAGATTTTCAGAAGGACGACACTGCAGCGCTCCAATAAAACACACTCAGATCTTCTGTTTCTAGCCGATACTACATAAAAAATAACGTAAAATAACGCAGTAACGCATCATGTAGTAACGGCAACTGAGTTACTGAATATAAAAAATAACGCTTTAGATTACTAGTTACCGCTGAAACAACTTTGTAACGCGTTAGTCTCAACACTGGGTGTAACAGCGTCTGTCTTTGCTTTACTTCTAATGGTGTATTTGTTTTTGCATGATTTGGACATTTGCGAACCTATTACAAACAAAAACTGAGATTCCACTTTCTTAAACCATGCGTTTGCTGTGAAAGAGAGAAAATGTGTCCTTGAAAATGACGTAAATGTGTGAATGAGTATATTTTCCTGACACTCATCGTCAAATCCATCTCAGCGTCAGCCACTGTCGTTGATGAGCTTTGCTGCTGAGAGCGTCAAGCACAGCCCATAATTGAATCGCTGGCAAAGATCATCAACAACGGAAAAGCCACGGTGGAGCCGTGGCTCCGGATGAAAGTGCTGATGACAAAAGGCGGAACATCAACTCATGCGTGTGCACGCATGCTGATGCCGCGCTCGTCTCATAATTCCCTCCATCGCGCTCGTAACTGGCAATGACTGACAGTCACCTGTCCCGTCCTGACCTTCGCCATCGGCGGGGCGAGGGCGCCGCAAGATCGAACTGTCACCTCTCATTGCACTAAGTGACAGTCAACCAATGGAACGTATTAGGGCACGTGCGGATCTCCGCAGCCATACAGTATGTGAGGCGGAAGGGTGGTCACGTGTGCATCCATCCATCCATCTTCTTCCGCTTATCCGAGGTCGGGTCGCGGGGGCAGCAGCCTAAGCAGGGAAGCCCAGACTTTCCTCTCCCCAGCCACTTTGTCCAGCTCTTCCTGGGGGATCCCGAGGCGTTCCCAGGCCAGCCGGGAGACATAGTCTTCCCAACGTGTCCTGGGTCTTCCCCGTGGCCTCCTACCGGTTGGACGTGCCCTAAACACCTCCCTAGGGAGGCGTTCGGGTGGCATCCTGACCAGATGCCCGAACCACCTCATCTGGCTCCTCTCGATGTGGAGGAGCAGCGGCTTTACTTTGAGCTCCCCCCGGATGGCAAAGCTTCTCACCCTATCTCTAAGGGAGAGCCCCGCCACCCGGCGGAGGAAACTCATTTCGGCCGCTTGTACCCGTGATCTTGTCCTTTCGGTCATAACCCAAAGCTCATGACCATAGGTGAGGATGGGATCGTAGATCGACCGGTAAATTGAGAGCTTTGCCTTCCGGCTCAGCTCCTTCTTCACCACAACGGATCAATACAGCGTCCGCATTACTGAAGATGCCGCACCGATCCGCCTGTCGATCTCACGATCCACTCTTCCCCCACTTGTGAACAAGACTCCTGGATACTTGAACTCCTTCACTTGGGGTAGGGTCTCCTCCCCAACCCGGAGATGGCACTCCACCCTTTTCCGGGTGAGAACCATGGACTCGGACTTGGAGGTACTGATTCTCATCCCAGTCGCTTCACACTCGGCTGCGAACCGATCCAGTGAGAGCTGAAGATCCTGGCCAGATGAAGCCATCAGGACCACATCATCTGCAAAAAGCAGAGACCTAATCCTGCAGCCACCAAACCGGATCCCCTCAACACCTTGACTGCGCCTAGAAATTATGTCCATAAAAGTTATGAACAGAATCGGTGACAAAGGGCAGCCTTGGCGGAGTCCAACCCTCACTGGAAACGTGTCCGACTTACTGCCGGCAATGCGGACAAAGCCCTGACACTGATCGTACAGGGAGCGGACCGCCACAATCAGACAGTCCGATACCCCATACTCTCTGAGCACTCCCCACAGGACCTCCCGAGGGACACGGTCGAATGCCTTCTCCAAGTCCACAAAGCACATGTAGACTGGTTGGGCAAACTCCCACGCACCCTCAAGGACCCTGCCGAGAGTATAGAGCTGGTCCACAGTTCCACGACCAGGACGAAAACCACACTGCTCCTCCTGAATCTGAGGTTCGACTATCTGGCGTAGCCTCCTCTCCAGTACACCTGAATAAACCTTACCGGGAACGTGTGCGTTGGTGTAAAATGCCAGAAGGGAGGAATCCAGAGTTTGCGGAGAGTTCATGGTCAATGTCTCTCCACCTTATCGTTGGCTCCCGTCGTTCAGCCTGGCTTGCAAAGGGTTCCCAAGTCTGTGCAGTCGTCGCCAGTGAAGCATCAGCTTGGTCCCGTCCCATTTATACTCGTTTTTATTCCACTGCTCGTCACATTTATGAAGCAGCTGTCGATTTTATGTTTGGTTTCTTTACTTTACGCACAAAACGAGGCGACCATAAACTCCATCCGGGAATATCTGTTTTATATTTTACTTCATGCACACTTCAGTTCACACAACAGAGTCCATTCACAGGCAATTGAACTTTCTATTTTCTTATATAAGTGCTGTTAGAAATGTGTTTAAAGGAACATTCGGGCATGAGTTCGGTGTTTTAACCCTGACAAGAGACTAGTGTTGTCCCAATACCAATATTTTGGGACCGGTACTAAAATTATTTCAATACTTTAACTTAACTTAGTAAAGTACCAATGATTGTCACACTAGGTGTGGTGAAATGTGTCCTCTGCATTTGACCCTGTCCCCTTGTTCACCTTATGGAAGGTGAGGGGAGCAGTTAGCAGCAGCGGTGGTCGCGCCCGGGAATCATTTTTGGTTATTTAACCCCCAATTCCAACCCTTGATGCTGAGTGCCAAGCAGGGACGTAATGGGTCCCATTTTTATAGTCTTTGGTATGACTCGGCCGGGGTTTGAACTCACGACCTACCGATCTCAGGCCACTGAGCAGGTAAGTACAGGTAAATAAAGGGGACCACAACATTTTTTATTATTGGCTTTATTTTAATCACATCTTAGGGTACATAAAACATATGTTTTTTTTATTGCAAGATTGTCCTTAAATAAAATAGTGAACATACTAGACAACGTGTCTTTTATTAGTAAGTAAACAAACAAAGGCTCCCAATTAGTCTGCTGACATATGCAGTAACATATTGTTATTTTCCATTCTAATATTTTGTCAACATTATTAAGGACAAGTGGTAGAAAATTAATTATTAATCTACTTGTTGATTTACTGTTAATATCTGCTTACTTTCTCTTTTAACATGTTCTATCTACACTTCTATTAAAATGTAATAATCACTTATTCTTCTGTTTGGATGCTTTACATTAGTTTTGGATGATACCACAAATTTTGGTATCAATCCGATACCAAGTAGTTACAGGATCATACATTGGTCATATTCAAAGTCCTCATGTGTCCAGGGACATAGTTTCTGAGTTTATAAACATAATATACATTTTTTTTAAACTAAAGAAGATGTGATGCCACTTGTAAGTACTCTGTGATTGTGCACTGCCGAACATGCTCGTCTGCTAGTAAACCAGCAATGACACGACGTGATGAGCACAGGGCCGGTGGTGAACCGTACTTTTCAGAGGCGGTATAGTACCGAATATGGTTCATTAGTATCGCGGTACTATACTAATACCGGTTTACCATCAGTACACCCGATATGGAAGTGCTAAAAACTACAACATGGATAGGGTGGGGACGTAGTGGAGGGGGGCTCGGCTTGGATGAGGGCTTTGCCACGTAAATAAGACTGCCTGCGATGAGACAAGCAGAAAGTGGCTTAAAATATGGTCTGTTTTACATAATCTATGCAAAAATGTTCACAAAAACACCACATTACTGTGCTATGTAGACCACAAAGAAATGATTTAAATGTCAGGAAAACAATCATAATATGCACTCTGTTTTTCTCTAAATGGTTGCACTCATTGTAAGTTAAACTAAGTACATAAAACAGTTTTAGGTTGTATTTTTTTTGTTGTCTTTTCTGAGATATAATCTATACATCTATATAAACGTTAGGTCAGGAAAAAAAACACAAGAGGTTGTATCATCCCTACAAGCCTGTTTCGCAGGTTTCCCTGCTCTACCCCGGTATTGACGGATAAACCACAGAAACCTTGACTATCTATACATACTAGGGATGTCCGATAATGGCTTTTTGCCGATATCCGATATTCCGATATTGTCCAACTCTTTAATTACCAATACCGATATCAACCGATACCGATATCAACCGATATATACAGTCGTGGAATTAACACATTATTATGCCTAATTTGGACAACCAGGTATGGTGAAGATAAGGTACTTAAAAAAAAAAAATCATAAAATAAAATAAGATAAATAAATTAAATAACATTTCTTGAATAAAAAACAAAGTAAAACAATATAAAAACAGTTACATTGAAACTAGTAATTAATGAAAATGAGTAAAATTAACTGTTAAAAGTTAGTACTATTAGTGGACCAGCAGCACGCACAATCATGTGTGCTTACGGACTGTATCCCTTGCAAACTGTATTGATATATATTGATATATAAAGTTAAAGTTAAAGTACCAATGATTGTCACACACACACTAGGTGTGGCGAAATTATTCTCTGCATTTGACCCATCACCCTTGATCACCCCCTGGGAGGTGAGGGGAGCAGTGGGCAGCAGCACTGGCCGCGCCCGGGAATCATTTTGGTGATTTAACCCCCAATTCCAACCCTTGATGATGAGTGCCAAGCAGGGAGGCAATGGGTCCCATTTTAATAGTCTTTGGTATGACTCAGCCGGGGTTTGAACTCACAATTTACCGACGTCAGGGCGGACACTCTAACCACTAGGCTCCAGAATATTAATAACACAAAGAAACAACCCTTTTGTGTGAATGAGTGTAAATGGGGGAGGGAGGTTTTTTGGGTTGGTGCACTAATTGTAAGTGTATCTTGTGTTTTTTTATGTTGATTTAATTAAAAAAAAAAAAAAAAAAAAAAAAATGATACCAATAATAAAAAAATGATACCGATAATTTCCGATATTACATTTTTAACGCATTTATTGGCCGATAATATCGGCAGGCCGATGTTATCGGACATCTCTAATACATACATATACATATATATATATATACGTATATATATATACGTATATATATATATATATACGTATATATATATATACGTATATATATATATATATGTATGTGTGGGAAAAAAATCACAAGACTATTTCATCTCTACAGGCCTGTTTCATGAGGGGGGGTACCCTCAATCGTCAGGAGATTTTAATGGGAGCATTCGCATACCATGGTTTATATAGGGCACAGAGTGGGTGGGTACAGGCTGGCCTAGGGGCGTGGTGATTGGCTCATGTGTTACCTAGGAGGTGTTTCCGTCTATGGCGGCATGTTGTTACAATTTCGCTGCGCTTGTTGAGGGATGACAGGTCTGGACGGTAAATAATAAACAGTTTCTCTTTCAAGCATAGGTTGCATCTTTTATTACCACTATTGTAAGGTGTGCTGGATGCAAGAATTTGCCATGTTATTGAATATTCAACATTATTGTCTTTGAGGTCCCAAATGTGTTTGCTGAGTTCTGTGGTATTTCGCAGGTTTTTGTTCCTGAAAGAAGCCTTGTGATTGTTCCATCTGGTTTTGAATTCTCCCTCGGTTAATCCTACATATGTGTCGGATGTGTTAATGTCCTTGCGTATTACCTTAGATTGGTAGACAACTGATGTTTGTAAGCACCCCCCGTTGAGAGGGCAATCAGGTTTCTTTCGACAATTACATCCTTTGTTGGTTTTGGAGTCGCTCTGTCTGAGGGCCGACGGCTCATTTGCAATTGTTTTGTTGTGGTTTGAGATGATTTGTCGTATATTGTTCATGCAGCTGTAGCTCAATTTAATGTTGTTCTTGTTGAATACTTTTCTTAGGGTGTTGTCTTTGGGAAAGTGTTTGTCAATCAGATTGAGGAATTTGTGTCCAATGTTCGTTGAGACGTTTTTGCTGTATGGGGGGTTGTACCAGATGATGTCGTTTCGTTTTCTGTTCTTTTTTGGCTGGTTTCCTGGCGTGGGTTCATAGGTGAGGGTGAAATTGTATCCGGTTTCATCAAGGGCTTTTTGGTACGGGGGGGTTGCTTGGTCAAATTCAGCAAACACATTTGGGACCTCAAAGACAATAATGTTGAATATTCAATAACATGGCAAATTCTTGCATCCAGCACACCTTACAATAGTGGTAATAAAAGATGCAACCTATGCTTGAAAGAGAAACTGTTTATTATTTACCGTCCAGACCTGTCATCCCTCAACAAGCGCAGCGAAATTGTAACAACATGCCGCCATAGACGGAAACACCTCCTAGGTAACACATGAGCCAATCACCACGCCCCTAGGCCAGCCTGTACGCACCCACTCTGTGCCCTATATAAACCATGGTATGCGAATGCTCCCATTAAAATCTCCTGATGATTGAGGGTACCCCCCCTCATGAAACAGGCCTGTAGAGATGAAATAGTCTTGTGATTTTTTTCCCCACACATACATATATATATATATATATATATATATATATATATATATATATATATATATATATACATTTTTCCGTTTACAAGTCTTAAAAGCCTTTACATTTGATTTTGAAAAACATGCAGATACTCTGGTAAAGAAAAAGCAAGTAACATACTGTAACCCTTCCCCGTACGAACAAATATTACGTTTTGAAAAGTATTCAACTCACACAACTTGCAAGTACAATTTCAGTGACCCAACCACATGGACAAACTAACATAAATACATATATTTTTCAAATGTGGACATGGCTTATGGTTTACGTGAGGCTGGGCTCCCCACCGGACTTCACCTTGACCCGGGCCAGCGTGCGCTTCACCTCCTCGCCAGCCATGCGGCTTTTCAGACAAACGCCGGGGCTTCGGGGGTAATAACATCCCACATATCACATCACGAGGGCACCGAGGTCACGTGATCGTTGTTAGCTTGATTTATTATGGCACCGCGGTTTGTCTTGATGGATGGCAGATAGCGGCCAAAGCATGGGGATGGAATTTCCCTTTGCTGGATAAAGATGCACGCGATATATCTACATTACAGGGAGTGTTTTTTTCCTGCGCACCGATGATTTGCACATTTTGCTGTCCGGTGCGTCACTGCATGACTAACAGGGATTTTCCGCTGCACACATTTATTGAGGGACTGTCAGTGCTTCTATCCGCTCGCCAAACTCTCGCCTTCAATCAGATTGCCGCGACGGCCGAGGTGTGACAGCAAGCAAGGAAAGTGCGGAGAAGTGTGTAGTAAACAATTCTATTGGTCGTATACGGCTGCTGTTCTGTCAGAATGATTTAAAATCCAACCTTTGGTGACCTTAGTGGCATCGACATTAATGACACAGTTGAATATAATAAAGATGTTCTACAAATTACAAACCCCGTTTCCATATGAGTAGGGAAATTGTGTTAGATGTAAATATAAACAATGATTTGCAAATCATTTTGAACCCATATTCAGTTGAATATGCTACAAAGACAACATATTTGATGTTCAAACTAATAAACCTTTTTTTTTTTTGCAAATAATCATTCACTTTAGAATTTGATGCCAGCAACATGTGACAAAGAAGTTGGGAAAGGTGGCAATAAATACTGATAAAGTTGAGGAATGCTCATCAAACACTTATTTGGAACATCCCTCAGGTGAACAGGCACAGTGGGAACAGGTGGGTGCCATGATTGGGTATAAAAGTAGATTTCATGAAATGCTCAGTCATTCACAAACAAGGATGGGGCGAGGGTCACCACTTTGTCAACAAATGCGTGAGCAAATTGTTGAACAGTTTAAGAAAAACCTTTCTCAACCAGCTATTGCAAGGAATTTAGAGATTTCACCATCTACGGTCCGTAATATCATCAAAGGGTTCAGAGAATCTGGAGAAATCACTGCACGTAAGCAGCTAAACCCGTGACCTTCCATCCCTCAGGCTGTACTGCATCAACAAGCGACATCAGTGTGTAAAGGATATCACCACATGGGCTCAGGAACACTTCAGAAAGCCACCGTCAGAAACTACAATTGGTCGCTACATCTGTAAGTGCAAGTTAAAACTCTCCTATATGAGGCGAAAACCGTTTATCAACAACACCCAGAAACGCTGTCGGCTTAGCTGGGCCTGAGCTCATCTAAGATGGACTGATACAAAGTGGAAAAGTGTTCTGTGGTCTGACGAGTCCACATTTCAAATTGTTTATGGAAACTGTGGACGTTGTGTCCTCCGGACCAAAGAGGAAAAGAACCATCCGGATTGTTCTAGGCGCAAAGTTGAAAAGCCATCATCTGTGATGGTATGCGGGTGTATTAGTGGTCAAGTCATGGGTAACTTACACATCTGTGAAGGCGCCATTCATGCTGAAAGGTACATACAGGTTTTGGAGCAACATATGTTGCCATCCAAGCAACGTTACCATGGACGCCCCTGCTTATTTCAGCAAGACAATGCCAAGCCACGTGTTACATCAACGTTGCTTCATAGGAAAAGAGCGTGGGTAATAGACTGGCCTGCCTGTAGTCCAGACCTGTTTCCCATTGAAAATTTCAATTTCCCAACTCATATGGAAACGGGGTTTGTACATACTATAAATGTCAACAGCGCCTATATTCATATTCCAGTTGCTTTTTTTTGCTGTTTTTTTTCTTCGTTCCTGGTTTTTTAATTATTATTCATTAGGTAGGGGGTTTTTTTATATAAAAAACAAATTGTGTATTATCTTTGTACTTGTCAGTCTGATTGTAAAGCCGTCAGGTGAGAGTTGATATGTTTCAAGGCTTATTTATTTTATAAAATAGAATCAACTTGTATACTTATTTCATGAATTAGTATACTTTCTACAGCACGGGAGTGCAACAAGTACTCTATTGTTGTTTTACTCGTTTTATGTAGACAATGGATGGCATAAACGCATATACTCAGTGTTCATTGTCAAATTACTGTACTGTTTTTGATCAAAACTAATAATTGTAATACTTAATTATAATATCAGAAAAAAAAACGCCACCAAAAGGCTTCCCTATTGTAGTCCACAAGTTGCAGACATTCTCTGTGTATGTTTTACGCTTGAAAACAATTCTGTGGAATTAATTGGATGAGGAAATCAAACAAAGCAAACATAGAGATCAATTCAAAAATGAATAGTAAAACATATTTTAATTTAAAAGTTTGATAGGTACAACTAGGAGGAGGAAACCAAATATCTTAAGGGTGTAATAAACTACAGTGATGTGTGGGTATATTTGTGAGTGTTCATGGTGTAATAATATGTGATATTATATTTCAGATTACGATATTGTATTGGAGATGCGTTTTAGTGTGTGTTTCAAATAAAGTGATGGGATTAGATGAAAGTGTTTGTCCATCTTTAACTTTCATAATGTTCCAACTATGGCTGTGAAAATGACCCATAAGGAGTTAACTCGTGTTATTAATAATCACAAAAATTATTGCATTTATCATGAACACACTCAGGTTAGGAGACTTTGTTTGCTTACTTACTACAACAAGACAAGTTGTCTTGTATGTTCACTATTTTATTTAAGGACAAACTTGCAATAAGAAACATATGTTTAATGTACCGTAAGATTGTTTTGTTAAAATAAAGCAATTCATGCAATTTGTTGTGGTCCCCTTTATTTAGAAAAGTACCGAAAAGTACGGAAAAGTATCAAAATAATTTTGGTACCGGTACCAAACCACATGCATTTAAGTAAAATGTCTAAAAATAGCCCTGGATGCCATTCTGACGATAGAATTACATTTATTTGTTTACAAACATTAAGGTCTTGTCGTAAGCTAATTTTAAGTATGCAGGCGAGTAAACACCTGTGATTAATCAAGATTAATCCAATTGTCAAAATGTGATTAAGCTGATTTAAAAAAAAAAAAAAACATTTAACAACCCTAGTTCCGACATTTGATAACATTTGAGAGCGATCTACTGTATAAGCGGTCATTTTTGCAGTAATGTGGTGACTCATTTTTGAATGCAATCAATTTAAAATGTCCGCAGTCCTTTATTTTCCTTCATTTCTGCAGGAATATTTCACACCACTCATCAGTACTCTACACTCAGTCCCTTCAGAGTCTGCTCGCTTAAAGAATTGACGGACACTTGCCTCAACCTGCTCATCACCTTCGTCTAAATAAATGATCAACTGCACTGACATTGCCTTCTGCATATTGGATTACAGCAGAATCTAGGTGTAATTAGATAAAAATGGCCTTTCAGTTTAGGATTATAGCGCCACCTATTGCTTAGGTATGTGCTTATACGTCTTAACAAATGTATTATTTCTTCATATGAAAAGCAAAACTGATATACTTTATATCAGCTACGGAAGTACCAATCAAGGTTTTATGCTGTCAGTCCTGATACCATCCATGAGTGAGACTGGCCGATACCACCAAATCACCAAAATGATTCCCGAGCGTGGCCACCGCTGCTGCTCCCTGCTCCCCTCACTTCCCAGGGGGTGGAACAAGGGGATGGGTCAAATGCAGAGGGTAATTTCACCACACCTAGTGTGTGACATACATATACATATACACATATACACAAGTGTGCCCACACAAGTGTGCCCACCTCCCAGTCGGCCACAAATGTGGCCATTCCCTGGGCGCCCGCCTCGCCTGCTGCAGCGGCGTTCCACTCGCCGCCGCCACCTAACTCTGCCCTGGTGGATACGGGGACACGCGGTCTGGCGACCCACCGCCATGTCCCCCTCCCGCCCTCCCATGACTCTTGTTAATTTTTTTAAGGACATCTGGTATCTGTCCTTAAAGGGAGGGGCTATGTCACGTCTGTGTAATCATGTTTTGTTTTAAGTCATGTTTTGTTTAGTTTCTGGCTTTTCACTCCCTTGTCTTGTTTGCATGATTACCCATTAGTTTCACCTGTTCCACGTTTGGACTCATTGTGCACTCTTGTTTGTCCCCATAGCAACCATTAGTTTTCACCTGTCAAGTCACGCACCTGTTTCACGTTTTGAGTCACACACCTGCTTTCACTAATCATGTCCATAGTATTTAAGTTCATTCATTTTCTGTTGTTCGTCCTGACGACATCCCCGCATTTATGCCCCCTGTCACACTCTGTCCATCTCTGCGCACTTCATGTCCATGCCAAGTAAGTTTGTTTATTATTGCCACAGTTAGTATTTTTTGTTGTTCATAGTTTTTTGCCCCCGTGCAAGTCTTTTGTTTTCGTTAGTCAAGACTTCTATGGAAATGCAAGAACCGAGACTCAGATTTCCCTCGCCCGGACGCGGGTCACCGGGGCCCCCCTCCGGAGCCAGGCCCGGAGTTGGGGCACGATGGCGAGCGCCTGGTGGCCGGGCCTGTCCCCATGGGGCCCGGCCGGGCACAGCCCGAAGAGGCAACGTGGGTCCCCCCTCCAATGGGCTCACCACCCATAGCAGGGGCCATAGAGGTCGGGTGCAATGTGAGCTGGGCGGTAGCCGAAGGCAGGGCACTTGGCGGTCCGATCCTCGGCTACAGAAGCTAGCTCTTGGGACGTGGAACGTCACCTCGCTGGGGGGGAAGGAGCCTGAGCTAGTGCGCGAGGTAGAGAAGTTCCGGTTGGATATAGTCGGACTCACCTCGACGCACAGCAAGGGCTCTGGAACCAGTTCTCTCGAGAGGGGCTGGACTCTCTTCCACTCTGGCGTTGCCAGCAGTGAGAGGCGACGGGCTGGGGTGGCAATCCTTGTTGCCCCACCGGCTCAGAGCCTGCATGTTGGAGTTCAACCCGGTGGACGAGAGGGTAGCTTCCCTCCGCCTTTGGGTGGGGGGACGGGTCCTGACTGTTGTTTGCGCTTACGCGCCAAACAGCAGCTAAGAGTACCCACCCTTTTTGGATTCACTCGAGGGAGTACTTGAGAGTGCTCCCCCGGGTGATTCCCTCGTTCTACTGGGGGACTTCAACGCTCATATTGGCAACGACAGTGAAACCTGGAGAGGCGTGATTGGGAAGAATGGCCGCCCGGATCTGAACCCAAGTGGTGTTTTGTTATTGGACTTTTGTGCCCGTCACGGATTGTCCATAACGAACACCATGTTCAAGCATAAGGGTGTCCATATGTGCACTTGGCACCAGGACACCCTAGGCCGCAGTTCTATGATCGACTTTGTAGTTGTGTCATCGGATTTGCGGCCTCATGTTTTGGACACTCGGGTGAAGAGAGGGGCGGAGCTTTCTACCGATCACCACCTGGTGGTGAGTTGGCTGCGATGGTGGGGGAGGATGCCGGACAGACCTGGCAGGCCCAAACGCATTGTGAGGGTTTGCTGGGAACGTCTGGCAGAGTCTCCTGTCAGAGAGAGTTTCAATTCCAACCTCCGGAAGAACTTTGAACATGTCACGAGGGAGGTGCTGGACATTGAGTCCGAGTGGACCATGTTCCGTACCTCTATTGTCGAGGCGGCTGATTGGAGCTGTGGCCGCAAGGTAGTTGGTGCCTGTCGTGGCGGTAATCCTAGAACCCGTTGGTGGACACCGGCGGTGAGGGATGCCGTCAAGCTGAAGAAGGAGTCCTATCGGGTTCTTTTGGCTCATGGGACTCCTGAGGCAGCGGACAGGTACCGACAGGCCAAGCGGTGTGCGGCTTCAGCGGTCGCGGAGGCAAAAACTCGGACATGGGAGGAGTTCGGGGAAGCCATGGAAAACGACTTCCGGACGGCTTCGAAGCGATTCTGGACCACCATCCGCCGCCTCAGGAAGGGGAAGCAGTGCACTACCAACACCGTGTATGGTGCGGATGGTGTTCTGCTGACCTCGACTGCGGAAGTTGTGGATCGGTGGAGGGAATACTTCGAAGACCTCCTCAATCCCACCAACACGTCTTCCTATGAGGAAGCAGTGCCTGGGGAATCTGTGGTGGGCTCTCCTATTTCTGGGGCTGAGGTTGCTGAGGTAGTTAAAAAGCTCCTCGGTGGCAAGGCCCCGGGGGTGGATGAGATCTGCCCGGAGTTCCTTAAGGCTCTGGATGCTGTAGGGCTGTCTTGGTTGACAAGACTCTGCAGCATCGCGTGGACATCGGGGGCAGTACCTCTGGATTGGCAGACCGGGGTGGTGGTTCCTCTCTTTAAAAAGGGGAACCGGAGGGTGTGTTCTAACTATCGTGGGATCACACTCCTCAGCCTTCCCGGTAAGGTCTATTCAGGTGTACTGGAGAGGAGGCTACGCCGGATAGTCGAACCTCGGATTCAGGAGGAACAGTGTGGTTTTCGTCCTGGTCGTGGAACTGTGGACCAGCTCTATACTCTCGGCAGGGTCCTTGAGGGTGCATGGGAGTTTGCCAAACCACTCTACATGTGCTTTGTGGACTTGGAGAAGGCATTCGACCGTGTCCCTCGGGAAGTCCTGTGAGGAGTGCTCAGAGAGTATGGGGTTTCGGACTGTCTGATTGTGGCGGTCCGCTCCCTGTATGATCAGTGTCAGAGCTTGGTTCGCATTGCCGGCAGTAAGTCGGACACGTTTCCGGTGAGGGTTGGACTCCGCCAAGGCTGCCCTTTGTCACCGATTCTGTTCATGACTTTTATGGACAGAATTTCTAGGCGCAGTCAAGGCGTTGAGGGGATCCGGTTTGGTGGCTGCAGGATTAGGTCTCTGCTTTTTGCAGATTATTTGGTCCTGATGGCTTCATCTGGCCGGGATCTTCAGCTCTCACTGGATCGGTTCGCAGCTGAGTGTGAAGCGACTGGGATGAGAATCAGCACCTCCAAGTCCGAGTCCATGGTTCTCGCCCGGAAAAGGGTGGAGTGCCATCTCCGGGTTGGGGAGGAGATCTTGCCCCAAGTGGAGGAGTTCAAGTACCTCGGAGTCTTGTTCACGAGTGAGGGAAGAGTGGATCGTGAGATCGACAGGCGGATCGGTGCGGCATCTTCAGTAATGCGGACGCTGTATCGATCCGTTGTGGTGAAGAAGGAGCTGAGCCGGAAGGCAAAGCTCTCAATTTACCAGTCGATCTACGTTCCCATCCTCACCTATGGTCATGAGCTTTGGGTTATGACCGAAAGGACAAGATCACGGGTACAGGCGGCCGAACTGAGTTTCCTCCGCGGGGTGGCGGGGCTCTCCCTTAGAGATAGGGTGAGAAGCTCTGTCATCCGGGAGGAGCTCAAAGTAAAGCCGCTGCTCCTCCACATCGAGAGGAGCCAGATGAGGTGGTTCGGGCATCTGGTCAGGATGCCACCCGAACGCCTCCCTAGGGAGGTGTTTCGGGCACGTCCGACCGGTAGGAGGCCACGAGGAAGACCCAGGACACGTTGGGAAGACTATGTCTCCCGGCTGGCCTGGGAACGCCTCGGGATCCCCCGGGAGGAGCTGGACGAAGTGGCTGGGGAGAGGGAAGTCTGGGCTTCCCTGCTTAGGCTGCTGCCCCCGCGACCCGACCTCGGATAAGCGGAAGAAGATGGATGGATGGAAGTTTGTACATCCGCCCTGAGCGCGCTTTTTGTTCTTTTGTTAGTGTAAAATAAATAATGTCTTCACCTTCACGCCATGTCTGGTCCAAATGTTCATTTGCACCACGGGAGAACAAACCACGTCAAAGTCCAAGTCTTGACAATATATATATATATATATATATATATATATATATATATATATATATATATATATACATACACATAAATATATATATATATACACACATATATATACATACAGTATACAGTGTCTTTAAAGTGTGCATTTTTTTTTTTTTTTTTTTAACATAATAGGCACTTTTCTTGAGGCTAAAACTAATTGTTTATGCATTTTGTATTGTTTCTTATGGAGAACTTCACTATACAAACCTGTCGGTCTCCAAATCATTTTCAAGAAACAATTCAGTTCCGAAATGGACATTCCACTGTGCTGTAAATAAAACAGTGATCTAGGTTTTTGGATTTTTTTTCAAATGGCTTTGTGTAGGTGGAACAGATCGTATTGCTATTACCTGGATTGCTAGCCGCCTCTTACTAGCAGTTTTTTTTTCCATTAAAAATGCACAGACAAGAGAAAGACGTATGTTTGGAATTTTTTGCTCAGATTTTGGTTGGCTTCCAGTACATTTTGGTTCTAAACTGACAAAAAAACGTTTTAGCTGAGAAAAAGAGTAAATGGGTGACAGAGTTGGCCAATCAAATAGAGTGAGCCAGGCGGTTGTCTGCATGTTTACAACTGGGAGCCTGTGGGTTAATGTAAAAATTTAACAGGGTCACCCCATCAATCCAATGATAAATATTTATACTCACTCTCATTTGCATTGGTGAACTCGCGCTTGTCTTCACTAGTACAGAGTATAGGGAACATTTTTACCACTGAGGGCCGCACACTGAAAAATCAAAGCAAGCAGGGGCCATTTTGATATTTTTTTAATTTAAAAAATTAATACAATATATGTATAAAACATATACATTTAGGCCTCTACTCAGGCTTGATCCTGGGGACCCCAAACGGTTTTGGTCAAAAAAATATTAAAAATATGTAATTATTTAGTATTATTATTATTATTAATATTATTATTATTATAAAAGTTAAAGTTAAAGTACCAATGATTGTCACACACACACTAGGTGTGGCGAGATTATTCTCTGCATTTGACCCATCACCCTTGATCACCCCCTGGGAGGTGAGGGGAGCAGTGGGCAGCAGCGGTGGCCGCGCCCGGGAATCATTTTGGTGATTTAACCCGCAATTCCAACCCTTGATGCTGAGTGCCAAGCAGGGAGGTAATGGGTCCCATTTTTTTAATAGTCTTTGGTATGACTCGGCCGGGGTTTGAACTCACAACCTACCGATCTCAGGGCGGACACTCTAACCACTAGGCCACTGAGTAGGTTAAAGTTAAAGTACCAATGATTGTCACACACACACTAGGTGTGGCGAAATTATTCTCTGCATTTGACCCATCACCCTTGATCACCCCCTGGGAGGTGAGGGGAGCAGTGGGCAGCAGCGGTGGCCGCGCCCGGGAATCATTTTGGTGATTTAACCCCCAATTCCAACCCTTGATGCTGAGTGCCAAGCAGGGAGGTAATGGGTCCCATTTTTATAGTCTTTGGTATGACTCGGCCGGGGTTTGAACCCACAACCTACCGATCTCAGGGCGGACACTCTAACCACTAGGCCACTGAGTCGGTTATCATTATTATTCAAGGTATAGATATCTAGATCAACATTATGTCTATCTGTCAATATAAAGTTGTCAAAGAAAATCCATTTGTTTTATGGAAAAAACATAAAATATGCAATATTTTCACCCAATAAAGTGGAATATTTGAGATTATATAATAATTTGAGCCTTAAAAAAGTCAATAACTCATAACAACATTGATTAATTATAATTTTTTGAGCAATGACACTTAAAACAAAAAGTCCTACTAAAATGATTGGGGATCCAAAAGGGTCCTACTCATTAAAGTGTTAAAAAATACATTATATATTTTTTATTAACTTTTAACACAATAATCTCGAGATCAACCTCAGATCCATCCCTCAATCATACGTTTTATTGTTGTTTATGTTTTTTGTTTGTTCGTTTTAGGCCTTTCTTTAAAAAAAAAAAAAAACATCTTATTTTTTTTATATGGCAAACACAAAATATGCAACATTTTCCCCCAAAAAATATTTTAAAGTGGAATATTTAATGTGACGTAATTGGAGCCCTGAATAGGTCAATAATTCCTAATGACATTGACTTTGATTCATTATCTTAAAACTCATTTGTATACTCTAGCCTTTAAATAGCCCCCCTGTTAGACCAGTTGATCTGCCGTTTCTTTTCTTTTCTCCCCTGCTCCCCTTTTCCTTGAGGGGGGGGGGGCACAGGTCCGGTGGCCATGGATGAAGTGCTGGCTGTCCAGAGTCGTGACCCGGGGTGGACCGCTCGCCTGTGCATCGGCTGGGAACATCTCTACGCTGCTGACCCGTCTCTGCTCGGGATGGTGTCCTGCTGGCCCCACTATGGACTGGACTCTTACTATTATGTTGGATCCACTATGGACTGGACTCTCACAATATTATGTTAGACCCACTCGACATCCATTGCTTTCGGTCTCCCCTAGGGGGGGGGGTTACCCACATATGCGGTTCTCTCCAAGGTTTCTCATAGTCATTCACATCGACGTCCCACTGGGGTGAGTTTTTCCTTGCCCGTATGTGGGCTTTGTACCGAGGATGTCGTTGTGGCTTGTGCAGCCCTTTGAGACACTTGTGATTTAGGGCTATATAAATAAAGATTGATTGATTGATTGATTGATTATTGTTTTTTAAAGAAAGAAACAGCCTGCATGGCAGCTTTGTGTTATTGGAGTCAACATTGCAACATGTTCTTGTTACATTTCACCTGTTTGCTCTTTTATACCACTTTTTATGTTTTGTTTTGTTTTTTTAATCGTATTTTTAGAATGTACCTGCGGGCCGCACTTTGGACCCCGCTGGTATAGGGGCTGCAAGAACAAGAACGACAAGAACGCACTTGCTCATGCAGCAACAAGTGTAGTTTGTCGCGAGGATGTGAAGTAACCGCGACTTACTTGATGAGCGACGCTTCAATGCAGCATGTGGAAGACGGATACAGACCACTGGACATTCGGCGGGAATATATTAAACAACCACATCAAAGAGTGGCACAAAATAAGAGTTTGGAGCCTGGCCTGCAAACTTGATGGCTTTCATCCAGTGTGACCGATGTCGGCCGTTCCCAGCATCAATTGGTACATTCTCATGGAGGTTGTGGTTTATAGAACAACGTACCACGCGGATCAATGTGGCGCTTTCTGATAAGACACGAGGGAATAATCCTTTGGAAAACTATTAAAAGCACTGCTAAAGTGAGAGCCTGCACGCTATAGTCTGTGACATTTATCGTGTGAATATGGAACGACGCAGATTGTGCAATGAGGGAATTTATTTGAAAGTTACAAGCTGTTAAATATATATCCCTTCATTTTTTGTACTAGCGAATGGAGTAACATTTGCCTTTCAGGTGCAGGACGTGCACGGATTACTTCTTCTGCACAGCATCAACACGCGGAACGTAGAGTTGAATGAAAATCGTAATCTCTTCCTTGTTTGATCATGATTAATCATCTTGTCAGATTTAGATGATTATGAAGGAGCGAAGGGCGGTTGAGGCAAAACGAGTCAAATCTAACTCGGCTGAGCCGATTAGGCAGATTTGACGCGTTCCTTGAAATCCATCTGAGGGTGATGTTTTACTGACACGGCTGCGACGCGGCGGCGCAACACAAGTGGCTCTGTAGTGGTGATTTGTTAAAAAAAAATGGATAAAAATAACAGTTTTATGCTTAAAAAAAATAAAAAGACGGCGTTTGAGAGCAAATCAAAGTCAAGGCAGATGATGTTTGTGTTGAAGGAGTTTGAGTAGGAGCGGGCGGCTAATCTGTCCTCGTTTTCATCATTGCTGCTGTGTAAACGACAGCATGGATTACACACGAAAAACATGTTCTGTGAAAACGATTGTTTGGGCTTCCGAGAAGCTATTTTAGTACAGGATAGCAACGTGTATTACAGGGAGTCCTGAATATATTTGTCAAATAATACATACAGTGGGCATTTAAATAGAAACAAACAAACAAAAAAATACAAATATATATATATATATATATATATATATATATATATATATATATATATGTCTTAATAAGGTTATCCAAAAAATAGTGCTCGATACCGTAGTAGAGCGCAATATATGTATGTGTGGGGAAAAAAATCACAAGACTATTTCATCTCTACAGGCCTGTTTCATGAGGGGGGGTACCCTCAATCGTCAGGAGATTTTAATGGGAGCATTCGCATACCATGGTTTATATAGGGCACAGAGTGGGTGGGTACAGGCTGGCCTAGGGGCGTGGTGATTGGCTCATGTGTTACCTAGGAGGTGTTTCCGTCTATGGCGGCATGTTGTTACAATTTCGCTGCGCTTGTTGAGGGATGACAGGTCTGGACGGTAAATAATAAACAGTTTCTCTTTCAAGCATAGGTTGCATCTTTTATTACCACTATTGTAAGGTGTGCTGGATGCAAGAATTTGCCATGTTATTGAATATTCAACATTATTGTCTTTGAGGTCCCAAATGTGTTTGCTGAGTTCTGTGGTATTTCGCAGGTTTTTGTTCCTGAAAGAAGCCTTGTGGTTGTTCCATCTGGTTTTGAATTCACCCTCGGTTAATAATGTTGAATATTCAATAACATGGCAAATTCTTGCATCCAGCACACCTTACAATAGTGGTAATAAAAGATGCAACCTATGCTTGAAAGAGAAACTGTTTATTATTTACCGTCCAGACCTGTCATCCCTCAACAAGCGCAGCGAAATTGTAACAACATGCCGCCATAGACGGAAACACCTCCTAGGTAGTAACACATGAGCCAATCACCACGCCCCTAGGCCAGCCTGTACCCACCCACTCTGTGCCCTATATAAACCATGGTATGCGAATGCTCCCATTAAAATCTCCTGACGATTGAGGGTACCCTCCCTCATGAAACAGGCCTGTAGAGATGAAATAGTCTTGTGATTTTTTTCCCCACACATACATATATATATATATATATATATATATATATATATATATATATATATATATATATATATATATATATATATATATATATATATTAGGGATGTCCGATAATGGCTTTTTCCGATACCCGATATTGTCCAACTCTTTAATTACCGATACCGATATCAACCGATATATACAGTCGTGGAATTAACACATTATTATGCCTAATTTGGACAACCAGGTATGGTGAACATAAGATACTTTAAAAAAAATAATAATAAAATAAGATAAATAAATTAAAAACATTTTCTTGAATAAAAAAAAAAGTAAAACAAAATAAAAACAGTTACATAGAAACTAGTAATTAATGAAAATGAGTAAATTTAACTGTTAAAGGTGAGTACTATTAGTGGACTAGCAGCACGCACAATCATGTGTGCTTACGGACTGTATCCCTTGCAGACTGTATTGATATATATTGATATATAATGTAGGAACCAGAATATTAATAACAGAAATAAACAATAATTTTGTGTGAATGAGTGTAAATGGGGTTTTTTGGGTTGATGCACTAATTGTAAGTGAATCTTGTGTTTTTTATGTTGATTTAATAAATTAAAAAAAAAAAAAAAAAAAAAAAAAAAAAAACGATACTGATAATTAAAAAAAACGATACCGATAATTTCCGATATTACATTTTAACGCATTTATCGGCCGATAATATCGGCAGACCGATATTATCGGACATCTCATGTATATACATGTATATATATATATATATATATACGATGAGATGGCGACTTGTCCAGGGTGTACCCCGCCTTCCGCCTGATTGTAGCTGAGATAGGCTCCAGCGCCCCCCGCGACCCCAATGGGAATAAGCGGTAGAAAATGGATGGATGGATGGATGGATATATATATATATATATATATATATATATATATATATATATATATATATATATATATATATATATATTTATTTATCATTTATATATATATAATATATATATATTAGAGATGTCCGATAATATATATATATATATATATATATATATATATATATATATATATATATATATATAATAAAGTTGATTTGATTTGATATATATATAAATGATAAATAAATTATATACATATATATATATATATATATATATATATATATATATAATTTATTTATCATTTATATATATATAATATATATATATTAGAGATGTCCGATAATATATATATATATATATATATATATATATATATATATATATATATATATATATATATATACATATATATATATATATATATATATATATATATATATATATACATATATATATATATATATATATATATATATATATATATATATATATATATATATATATATATATATATATATATATATATATATATATATATATTATCGGACATCTCTAATATATATATATTATATATATATAAATGATAAATAAATTATATATATATATATATATATATATATATATATATATATATATATATATATATATATATATATAGTGTACAGGCCAAAAGTTTGGACACACCTCCTCATTCAATGTGTTTTCTTTATTTTCATGACTATTTACATTGTAGATTGTCACTCAAGGCATCAAAACTATGAATGAACACATGTGGAGTTATGTACTTAATAAAAAAAGGTGAAATAACTGAAAACATGTTTTATATTTTAGTTTATTCAAAATAGCCACCCTTTGCTCTGATTACTGCTTTGCACACTCTTGGCATTCTCTCGATGAGCTTCAAGAGGTAATCATTTGAAATGGTTTTCACTTCACAGGTGTGCTTTAAGCTCATCGAGAGAATGCCAAGAGTGTGCAAAGCAGTAAGCACAGCAAAGGGTGGCTATTTTGAAGAAACTGGAATACAAAACGTGTTTTCAGTTATTTCCCCTTTTTTTTGTTAAGTACATAACTCCACATGTGTTCGTTCATAGTTTTGATGCCTTCAGTGACAATCTACAATGTAAATAGTCATGAAAATAAAGAAATCACATTGAATGAGAAGAAGGTGTGTCCAAACTTTTGCCCTGTACTGTATATATAAAATATAATTAATTATAATGTGTACTAAAAATGGCAAGAGCCGAGGATGCATGTGCATGTACGAGCCAGTCGGCCTTACAACAAGAGGATAGAGGGGAAACAAATTTATCGAATACGGCGCGGACTACAATTGCGGACTCGCACAAAGCACATTGGGTGAAATGATACCATATATAGAGATGTACGCTGACGTCACCAGGGGAAAACATTTTACAATTGGGGTGAATTTCAAACGGCTCATTTGGACGAAGTATGAAGGAAGGCAAAATGGTTTTTATAAATATCTCTGCCAAATATACAACAGATATATTAATAGGTGAGGAAAGTTTATTTTGCACAAAAGGGCCTCTTTAACAGAAAAACAGACAGCAGCAGCTTGTGTACCGAATTGGCGATCACGTGCGAACGACCCATCACTCATGCTTACAGCATCTTGACAACACCAGCTTCCAGAAGACCCTCAATAATACCGTACAGCAAGGGTGTCAAACTCATTTAAGATCGGGGTCCACATGGAGAACAATCTACTCCCAAGTGGGCCTGACTGGTAAAATCACGGCACGATAACTTAAAAATAAAGACGACTTCAGAATGTTTTCTTTGTTTAAAAATAGAACAAGCACATTCTAAAAATGTTCAAATCATAATGTTGTTGTTTTTTTTTACACTTACATGTTGCGGTTAATAGTATTCTGTCTTTATTTGTCGTTATTTATACTTTCTGAAAAAATGATGTGACAATGTTCATCAGTCAACTCATTGGTGTTAATTTTCAATCTATCAAGATAAACAAATAATATCAAAATCAAATTACAGGATGTTATTGATGTAGTTTGCTCATTTTCTTCAACATGTGGTTTATTTTATTGTTTACATATGTAGCATTATTTACTTTTATTTTTACAGATGGTCAATTAACTGTTATGAACATTACACTAGAACCTACTTTTATTGTGAAATTACATATTGACCTTAAAGGGGAACTGCACATTTTGTTGACGTTTTCCTGTCGTTCACAATCCCTATGAAAGACAAGAAGACACGTTTTTCGTTTTTTTATGCATTCAAGTACAAGGTGGCTCGCGTTGTGTCTAATAAGCCCTCGAAAAATCCTATACAAAGAATTGCTATTGCGACATCTCGTGGACACATTTAGAACAGCAGTTTCTTTCATTGAAAAATGTCGGCTTATTTTTATGCTTCGCAAACTCATCCCGCGGGCCGGATAAAACCTGTTCGCGGGGCCTGATCCGGTTGACACCCCTGCGTTACAGTACATCCGAATGAAAGAAAAAGTTTAAGTCAGAGTTATATTCACATCTACAACTTGCTCTTGTCTTAATAACATCCCTTTGGACCACTAGCTACAAACCATGGACCGGCTGAAAATGAACCTATTGTACACAAGAGGAAAGCTGGTAGGAATTTGGCCCATAACCCAAATCCTAAACACAAACCCGTCTAGCGCAGGGGTCGGCAACCTTTACCACTCAAAGAGCCATTTTGACCCGCTTCACAAATTAAAGAAAACAATGGGAGCCACATAACTCTTTTGAAATTTAAAATGAAATAACACTGCATATAACGTTTTTTTTTATACCTTTTTTGTGGGCAGATAATTGTGTTTTGAAATGGTAACATGCAAGTTAGGAAGCATACCAACATCTGACTTGCAGGTTTCATTTTAAATAGCATCCCATTCCTTTACTGTTATTACTAGTGCTTGATTAACATGATGAAATGTCCCAAGACTTAATAAACAAAGGATTGTCATGCCGCCAAAACACACTTGACTACCTTACTTTTACTCCCAACATTATAGAGTTGTTTTACTGTTTCCTCATAGAATTTCGTACTGGTTCATCGCGACAAAACATTCCTGTTTATGATGTTGTAAAGACAAATAAACATGGAAGTAGGTCTGGGCGATATGGCCTTTTATTAATATCTCGATATTTTTAAGCCATGTCACGATACACGATATATACTGTATATCGATTAGGGCTGCAACAACTAATCGATAAAAATCGATTATAAAAATAGATGGCGATTAATTTAGTGATCGCAGAGGCAATTTTTATTTTTTTTAAATATTAAAAAAAAAAAATTTTTTATATAAACTTTATTTATAAACTGCAACATGTACAAACAGCTGAGAAACAATAATCAAAATAAGTATGGTGCCAGTATGCTGTTTTTTTTCCAATAAAATACTGGAAAGGATAGGGGACGGCGTGGCGAAGTTGGTAGAGTGGCCGTGCCAGCAATCGGAGGGTTGCTGGTTACTGGGGTTCAATCCCCACCTTCTACCATCCTAGTCACGTCCGTTGTGTCCTTGGGCAAGACACTTCACCCTTGCTCCTGATGGCTGCTGGTTAGCGCCTTGCATGGCAGCTCCCGCCATCAGTGTGTGAATGTGTGTGTGAATGTGGAAATACTGTCAAAGCGCTTTGAGTACCTTGAAGGTAGAAAAGCGCTATACAAGTATAACCCATTTATCATTTATTTATCATTATTATGGGTTACATTTATGAAATCAATGAACGACTGCAGAGAAAATTAAATAGCATTTCTGCATGCAACAAAACGTTTTTAACTCAGAAAAAGACGTTGGGTTGAAGGTTAAGTAAAATACTTAATGTCTATTTAAGTCCTCCTTGTAGTAATGAAAAAACAAAACGCCAAACTTAAATTATCCACTGGCAGAGAACCAAAAATGCTGTCCTCTCTCTCTGTGCCGTCATCCTTTTACTGGCGCCGTGCAGTCAGCTGCCAACCTGAATAATAAAATGTCTATTTCATTGAACAATTAAAAAATGTGAATATATGCAAAATTATAGGAAATTAAAATATTTATCATACTTGGTCAATGTGATTTCTGGTCCTGAACCGCAGCGCACAGCCTCTCCTGTATGACGTCACCTTTATCTTCACACAGGATTGTAAACCCTCATCTGTGAGGCGTGTGCGGGGTTGGTGGGCGGGGTTCGGAGGGGCGGGGTTTGGTGGTAGCGGTGGCGGGGTGAGGGTGTATTGTAGCCCGGAAGAGTTTGGGCTACAAGGGATTCTGGGTATTTGTTCTGTTGTGTTACGGTGCGGATGTTCTCCCAAAATGTGTTTGTCATTCTTGTTTGGTGTAGGTTCACAGTGTGGCGCATATTTGTAACAGTGTTAAAGTTGTTTATATCACCACCTTCAGTGTAATCTGTATGGCTGTTGACCAAGTATGCCTTGCAGTCACTTACGTGTGTATGCAGAAGTCGCATACAACATGAGACTGGGCCGGCACGCAGTTTGTATGGTGAAAAAGCGGACGCGACGACAGGTCGTAAAGGACGCTAAAGGCAGTGCTATCACGGCACGCCCTCGATATTGTTGTCCGGGTGAAAATCGGAGAATGGTTGCATTAAATAAGCATTTAAGTCCCATCTTAAAACTCATTTGTATACTCTAGCCTTTAAATAGCCCCCCTGTTAGACCAGTTGATCTGCCGTTTCTTTTCTTTTCTCCTCTGCTCCCCTTTTCCTTGGGGGGGCACAGGTCCGGTGGCCATGGATGAAGTGCTGGCTGTCCAGAGTCGGGACCCGGGGTGGACCGCTCGCCTGTGCATCGGCTGGGAACATCTCTGCGCTGCTGACCCGTCTCCGCTCGGGATGGTGTCCTGCTGGCCCCACTATGGACTGGACTCTTACTATTATGTTGGATCCACTATGGACTGGACTCTCACAATATTATGTCAGACCCACTCGACATCCATTGCTTTCGGTCTCCCCTAGAGGGGGGGGGGTTACCCACATATGCGGTCCTCTCCAAGGTTTCTCATAGTCATTCACATCGACGTCCCACTGGGGTGAGTTTTTCCTTGCCCTTATGTGGGCTTTGTACCGAGGATGTCGTTGTGGCTTGTGCAGCCCTTTGAGACACTTGTGATTTAGGGCTATATAAATAAAGATTGATTGATAAAGATTGATTGCACCGGCAGAGTTTCGGGAGGGGCGCTGAAATTCGGGTTACTCCCAGAAAAAATCGGGAGGGTTGGAAGTGTGCAACTGAGCCGCATCTGAGTGATCAAAGAGCCGCATGCGGCTCCGGAGCCGCGGGTTGCTGACCTCTGGTCTAGCGTATTTTTGAACAAGTCAGGCTTGGCTGTGTGTAGAAGCAGCACAGTTTCAGCACCATGGACAGCACCGCCTCCAGCCTGGCCCAGAGTCAGGAGGAGATCGACCAACCAACACCAACACATTTAGGGATGTTTTGGCAGTCTGAAGGGAAGTTTCAGGAAAAAAAAAAGGACAAACCAAACATGGAGAAAGTAAAGCAGTCAAAAAAAAATAAAAAAATATGAGAAAACATCTCACCCTCTTTTATCCACATATACAAGCTAAGCATAACATCAAGACGTTTCAAAACAATCTAAACAGGACTGTAACATCCAGCTTCAAATAACACCAAGCCAAAAGAGGCGACAATCAAACAGAGCAAAGTCTGAGTGTGTTTTTTCAACGTGTACAATTGTTCATGACTCATTCGGAGGTGATTAACATCCAGTTTCTGGCTGGAAAAAAATATCCGAAAGGAAGCAAGTAGTCTCTTCTTCCTTTCATCTCTTCTCGCTTGCTTGAAAGTGGAACAGTGAGTAGAGGGATGTGGACAGCTGATGTCTCCTTTTAAGGTTGAAAGCTAAGCCTAATTAGATTTGATAAAGACGTCGACATCAAATCAACGTTTCTTAGGTACCTGCGATTCAAGCCTGGTGCTATCAGAGAAAGTACTATTCGGCAACTTAAAGTTGCAACAATAACTACGGTAACAAACAAAAACAAACAAAAACCTTTTATAGCCTAAATTCTATATCGTAATATACAGTATATTGCAGCCTCCTGTGATAACGATATGCACTATAATGCCAAACGTATTTGGCTACCTGCCTTGACTCACATATGAACTTGAAGTGTCCATTCATCCATCCCATCCATCCATCTTCTTCCGCTTATCCGAGGTCGGGTCGCGGGGGCAGCAGCCTAAGCAGGGAAGCCCAGACTTCCCTCTCCCCAGCCACTTCGTCCAGTTCCTCCCGGGGGATCCCGAGGCGTTCCCAGGCCAGCCGGGAGACATAGTCTTCCCAACGTGTCCTGGGTCTTCTCCGTGGCCACCTACCGGTTGGACGTGCCCTAAACACCTCCTAAGGGAGGCGTTCGGGTGGCATCCTGACCAGATGCCCGAACCACCTCATCTGGCTCCTCTCGATGTGGAGGAGCAGTGGCTTTACTTTGAGCTCCCCCCGGATGACAGAGCTTCTCACCCTATCTCTAAGGGAGAGCCCCACCACCCGGCGGAGGAAACTCATTTCCGCCGCCTGTAGCCGTGATCTTGTCCTTTCGGTCATAACCCAAAGCTCATGACCATAGGTAAGGATGGGAACGTAGATCGACCAGTAAATTGAGAGCTTTGCCTTCCGGCTCAGCTCCTTCTTCACCACAACGGATCGATACAGCGTCCGCATTACTGAAGATGCCGCACCGATCCGCCTGTCGATCTCACGATCCACTTTTCCCTCACTCGTGAACAAGACTCCTAGGTACTTGAACTCCTCCACTTGGGGCAGGGTCCCCTCCCCAACCCGGAGATGGCACTCCACCGTTTTCCGGGCGAGAACCATGGACTCGGACTTGGAGGTGCTGATTCTCATCCCAGTCGCTTCACACTCGGCTGCGAACCGATCCAGTGAGAGCTGAAGATCCTGGCCAGATGAAGCCATCAGGACCACATCATCTGCAAAAAGCAGAGACCTAATCCTGCAACCACCCAACCGGATCCCCTCAACGCCTTGACTGCGCCTAGAAATTCTGTCCATAAAAGTTATGAACAGAATCGGTGACAAAGGGCAGCCTTGGCGGAGTCCAACCCTCACTGGAAACGTGTTCAACTTACTGCCGGCAATGCGGACCAAGCTCTGACACTGATCGTACAGGGAGTGGACAGCCACAATCAGACAGTCTGATACCCCATACTCTCTAAGCACTCCCCACAGGACCTCCCGAGGGACACGGTCAAATGCCTTCTCCAAGTCCACATGTGACCATGTTCCGCACCTCTATTGTCGAGGCGGCTGATTGGAGCTGTGGCCGCAAGGTGGTTGGTGCCTGTCGTGGCGGTAATCCTAGAACCCGTTGGTGGACACCGGCGGTGAGGGATGCCGTCAAGCTGAAGAAGGAGTCCTATTGGGTTCTTTTGGCTCATAGGACTCCGGAGGCAGCAGACATGTACCGACAGGCCAAGCGGTGTGCGGCTTCAGCGGTCGCGGAGGCAAACACTCGGACATGGGAGGAGTTCGGCGAGGCCATGGAAAACGACTTCCGGACGGCTTCGAAGCGATTCTGGACCACCATCCGCCGCCTCAGGAAGGGGAAGCAGTGCACTGTCAACACCGTGTATGGTGCGGATGGTGTTCTGCTGACCTCGACTGCGGATGTTGTGGATCGGTGGAGGGAATACTTCGAAGACCTCCTCAATCCCACCGACACGTCTTCCTATGAGGAAGCAGTGCCTGGGGAATCTGTGGTGGGCTCTTATATTTCTGGGGCTGAGGTTGCTGAGGTAGTTAAAAAGCTCCTTGGTGGCAAGGCCCCGGGGGTGGATGAGATCCGCCCGGAGTTCCTTAAGGCTCTGGATGCTGTGGGGCTGTCTTGGTTGACAAGACTCTGCAGCATCGCGTGGACATCGGGGGCGGTACCTCTGGATTGGCAGACCGGGGTGGTGGTTCCTCTCTTTAAGAAGGGGAACCGGAGGGTGTGTTCCAACTATCGTGGGATCACACTCCTCAGCCTTCTCGGTAAGGTCTATTCAGGTGTACTGGAGAGGAGGCTACGCCGGATAGTCGAACCTCGGATTCAGGAGGAACAGTGTGGTTTTCGTCCTGGTCGTGGAACTGTGGACCAGCTCTATAATCTCGGCAGGGTCCTTGAGGGTGCATGGGAGTTTGCCCAACCAGTCTACATGTGCTTTGTGGACTTGAAGTGTCATCCCATGGAATTGTCCAAAATGTTTTGGTATCCTGGAGCATTCAAAGTTCCTTTCACTGGACCTAAGGGGCCAAGCCCAACTCCTGAAAAACAACCCCACACCATAATTCCTCCTCCACCAAATTTCACACTCGGCACAATGCAGTCCGAAATGTACCGTTCTCCTGGTAACCTCCAAACCCAGACTCGTCCATCAGATTGCCAGATGGAAAAGCGTGACTCGTCACTCCAGAGAACACGTCTCCACTGCTCTAGAGTCCAGTGGCGACGTGCTTTTGTTTCCTACCCCCGGGATGCAAACGGATCACTCCGGACAGGACTTGCAGGTAGGAGCATGGTTTATTCTTGACAAAAATCAAAGCATCACCAAGAACAGAAAACAAGTCGAAAGAAAACACGTGCCAATCGCACTCGAAGCTAACTTAGCATAGGCTAGGAGACAAGCAAAACTTAGGTGACGAGAGCATGAAGCAAACAAAGAAGCCGGCACGAGTGTGGCGAGAGAGGTGAATTAATAGCTCTCTGATTAGTGGCCGATTGCAGGTGAGTGTGCCGACCACTAACCAGAGGCAGGTGAACCCAATTAATCCCCATAGAAACCAAAACAAACCCAGAGGTGCACAAAACAGGAACTAAGGGAGTCCAAAAATAACAGAACATAACAAAATCCGGGCCACAGATCATGACAGCTTTACACCACTGCATCCCACGCTTTGAATTGGACTTGGGGATGTATGGCTTAGATGCAGCTGCTCTGCCATGCAAACCCATTCCATGAAGCACCCTGCACACTGTACGTGGGCTAATTGGAAGGTCACATGAAGTTTGGAGCTCTGTAGCAACTGACTGTGCAGAAAGTCGGTGACTTCTTTGCACTATGCGCTTTAGTATCCGCTGACTCCTCTCTGTCAGTTAACGTGGCCTACCACTTCTTGGCTGACTTGCTGTTGTTCCCAAACTCTTCCATTTTCTTAGAATAAAGCCGACCGTTGACCTTGGAATATTTAGGAGCGAGGACATTTCACGACTGGATTTGTTGCACAATCCTATGACAGTTCCACGCTGGAAATCACTGAGCTCCTGAGAGCGGCCCATTCTTTCACAAATGTTTGTAGAAACAGTCTCAATGACTAAGTGCTTGATTTTATACACCTGTGCCAAGTGATTAGGACACCTGATTCTGTTCATTTGGCTAGGTGGCCAAATACTTTTGGCAATATAGTGTATATCACAATATATTATTTGGTGTAAAAATAATAATAGAGTCATTTCAAAATGGGTTACAGAGGCTCCTAATTTAGCTGCTGACGTATGCGGCAACATATTGTGTCGTTTCTATTTATAATATTTCGTCCAAACTATCATTAATCTAATTGCAAAATTAGTGTTAATATCTGGTTACTCTCTGTTGTAACATGTTTCTATTTACACTTCTGTTAAAATATATTAAGCACTTATTCTTCTGTTATCTGGATACTTTACATTAGTTTTAGGCGGTGCTACAAAATTGGTTATCGATCCAATTCCAAGTCACATGGGCGGTGTTGGTCATACGAATGATAATACTGATACCGTATTTTTCGGAGTATAAGTCGCATCGGAGTATAAGTCGCACCTGCCGAAAATGCATAATAAAGAAGGAAAAAAACATATATAAATCACACTGGAGAAAAAAACTGCGACTTATAGTCCGAAAAATACGGTACATACATTTTTTTAAGGTCATTAAATATTATTTTTTTTACACAATTAACATCAATCAAAAACACAGGATGGCGGTCTATCTATTACAATCACATATTTAAATAATTTCCGACTATTTCTTGTGATTTTAAATCATTTTTGTTTTCTCCTTCAGTCCTCCTGTATCCACGGACTTCATTTCTGAGTGTGTAAACAATAACAAAAACAACAAAATATGTTTTGATAATAATACTGATATAGCCATTGTAGTATCCACCCGGGACTGATAATAAACTCTGTGTCGTTTTTGTTGATATTTGTATCTTTCTGCCCACCTTTGTTTACACCCAGAGCTTTATCTTGCGGTGAGCATATCCTCCTGCGGTGTGTAGTGTACCATGTTTAGCTATTCCTGGTCCTCCAGGGATGATACTTGAAAGAAACATACTTTATTTGCTGCTGTGGAAGCGAGGATTGCTGACTTAGTCTTTACTGCAATCTGAAAGGGCATTAGACGCTAGCGAGGACCCTACATAGCATTGAGGACACGTTTCTTCGCTTGTCGCTATCAAATTTGCAGGACAAAGTGTCATCAACATGCATTATCATATATGAATATGGTATTAAAAGCTCTATTGTGGGTCAAATGTATATAATTTATATCGTACATTGTCTGTATCGCGCAACCGTAGTTAAGATGCAAGAACACTTTCTACCACAAACACACCGACAACTGGGCTTTACTGCGGGTTATACTGTATTGTACATGCTTATCATGTCTGGCAAATATCCCTCTTCAATTTGGTGTTAAATTTACATGCAAATTTCAATCATTGCAATTGCGGATCACTCCTGAAAACAGCTGTGTAAACCTTATCTGCACACTCTCACGGTTGAGCACATTAATTTGGGAGAAATAATAACAAAAATGAAGAGTTTTTGTCTTAAAATTGTAATAACCAGCTACTGTATCTTCCTTTATACAGTTTAGTGTAGTTTATTGAATTTAGGTAGATGCTTTATCTAATTACATGACATTACACATCTCATAAATTTGTAACATGTCTGAATTCGTAACAATAAGTATAACATTATGGATGGATAGATGGATGGATAGATAAAACTTTCATGATGGAAAAATCATATTCACTTCCATTATTTACTCTTAGAGAAATTTAAATGTAATCTTAATCCTCTCCAAATCTTTAATGATTCCCGGGTGCCGCCACCGCTGCTGCTCACTGCTCCCCTCACCTCCCAGGGGGTGATCAAGGGTGATGGGTCAAATGCAGAGAATAATTTCGCCACACCTAGTGTGTGTGTGACAATCATTGGCACTTTAACTTTAACTTTAACAAATTCAAATTTGACCAGCATCAACCTGAAAAGATTTACTGTATATAACTGTTAAAAATGTACCATGTATTTATTTTTCCATTTGTGGCAAACTATTAAATGTATCAAACACTAGCAATAGGGAAGACATTAGCGCAAGACTCCCCAAATTGAGGATCCGGCCTGCCAGCATCCACAATCTGGCCCGCGGGACATCCCAAGTTGAAAAATAAATAAAAATAAATATATATATATATATATATATATATATATATATATATATATATATATATATATACATATACATATACATATACATATATATATATATATATATATATATATATATATATATATATATATATATATATATATATATATACATATATATATATATATATATATATATATATATATACCATATTTTTCGGAGTATAAGTCGCTCTGGAGTATAAGTCACACCGGCCGAAAATGCATAATAAAGAAGGAAAAAAATATATATAAGTCACATTTTTGGGGGAAATTTATTTGATGAAACCCAACACCAACAATAGACATTTGAAAGGCAATTTAAAATAAATAAAGAATAGTGAACAACAGGCTGAATAAGTGTACGTTATATGAGGCATAAATAACCAACTGAGAACGTGCCTGGTATGTTAACGTAACATATTATGGTAAGAGTCATTCAAATAACTATAACATATAGAACATGCTATACGTTTACCAAACAATCTGTCACTCCTTATCGCTAAATCCCATGAAATCTTATACATCTAGTCTCTTTCGTGAATGAACTAAATAATATTATTTGATATTTTACGGTAATGTGTTAATAATTTCACACACTTCGTAGTAAGCATCCCGTCTCTGGCTTCCCTTCGCGTACTTGCTCTCTCTCTGCTTTCCCTCTGCCCGTGTCTAATGTCCTCTGTGTTCCCCGCAGTGTGCCCTCCGTTTCCCGTGATCGAACTGTGTGCCTCGACTTCCCACCGGACTTTGGACTGCTTCCCTCGATCCTCGACCCCCGCTCGGACACGGACATCGTCGCCTCTCTCCAGCCCCCGACCTCTCACTTGCCCACGGACTGTCTTCTTGCCTTACCCCTCTGGTCTGTCGAAGGATTCATCCAACACGCACTTACAACAACCTCTGGTAACATTCACGTTGTTAATTCTACACATCGTCTTACACCATTCAGAGTTGCATACACACCCTAACGCATAGTCAGTTTCAATAAACCTATTGAACTGATTCCTGCCGTTGTGTCGTCTCCTTCCCCTGCCGTATGTAACAGGATACTTCTCTTGTTGCCTTATTTATATTTGATTTTAATAAATATATTTAGTGTTTGGCGCATCAGAAAGAACACACACACAAAAAAGACAGAGGGGCAAATTGTGGGGACAAGGCAACAAAACAACAGCAAAAAAAATATATATATAGAGAAAAAAAAAAAAAAAATATATATATATATATACATATACACATATATATATACATATATATATATATATATATATATATATATACATATACACATATATATATATATATATATATATATATACACACACATACATATACAGAAATATAAGCGCATAACGAGGCTGTGCAAAGACCAATCACATTAGTCGTATGCAACCCTTCTACCTGAGTAACGAATTCACATATGCTACAGTTCAAATGTTCTGTATGATTTATAATTCCTTACACTACTCAAATGAGTCTGAACATTCTGCAAAGGCCTCAGAAATGGCGTATTCGTGCACAGGTATGTACCACACGGCAACACCGCCAAAGAACAAGCATTTGCGCCTCAGAGCTGCCAAAACACAAACTAATCTTACACTTTTGGGCACTGAGCAAATCTGGGGATTTGATGTCTTGCTCAAGGGTGTGTGCGTCTGTGCGGGAAAGTTGCTGATGGAGAAGAAAGCGCTTCCTTTACAAGTCGCTCCGGCGTTTATTTCCGGCATGCAAAATGTGGAGACGTGAGAATTAAAGTTAACATGACAGGGATAAGAGACAATGGCCTCCTTATCTCCCGGAGGAGGATTATTTGAATTTGAATGTAACATTCAATGCCAGAAATGAGATGGGATATTTGTAGGTAGAAGAAAAGAAGAAGGGCGGAAATTAAAAGAACAAAACGGGGGGGGAGCGGGTGATAATAAAAACCATACACCCCATACACTGCAGGCTAAACAGTGCGGAATATTCATTCATTGTACAAACACATACTGTACATATGCATTCACTGTACAAACATACAAAAAAATGTAAAACAAATACTTCACTGATGTTTTACTGGTTTTAAAGTAGACACTAGTGTTGTCCCGATACCAATATTTTGGTACCGGTACCAAAATTATTTTGATACTTTTCGGTACTTTTCTAAATAACAGGCACCACAAAAAATTGCATTATTGGCTTTATTTTAACAAAAGATCTTCTGGTACATTAAACATATGTTTCTTATTGCAAGTTTGTCCGTAAATAAAATAGTGAACATACAAGACAACTTGACTTTTAGTAGTAAGTAAGCAAACAAAGGCTCCTAATTTAGTCTGCTGACATATGCAGTAACATATTGTGTCATTTATCATTTTATTATTTTGTCAACATTATTAAGGACAAGTGGTAGAAAATTAATTTTTAATCTACTTTTTCATTTACTGTTAATATCTGGTTATTTTCTCTTTTAACATGTTCTATCTACACTTCTGTTCAAATGTAATAATCATTTATTCTTCTGTTGTTTGGATGCTTTACATTAATTTTGGATGATGCCACAAATTATGGTATCAATCCTATACCAAGTTGTTACTGGATCATACATTGGTCATATTCAAAGTCCCCATGTGTCCAGGGACATATTTCCTGAGTTTATAAACATAATGTACATTTAAAAAAAAAACAAAGAAGATGTTCTAATGCAAAACAATATTTATAAGACCGTCGGCGGTCTTGTCTTGTCTCCCTGTAACGTATGTCTGCTCTTAGTGGGACTGTGCCGAAAATATACTTTTCAGTTCTTATGTGTCTTGTGCATGTTAAGAATTGACAATAAATCATCTTGAATCTTAAATCTTGAATCTTGATACGCGCCTGTACTTGGTATCATTACAGTGGATGTTAAGTGCAGATCCACCAATGGCGTTTGTTTACATTTTGACGCCGGTGAGCTACGGTGTGTAGTGAAGCATGTTTAGCTATTCCTCGTCCTGCAGGGATGATACTTGTAAGAAACGTACTTTATTTGTCGCCATGGAGGCGAGGATTAGTGATTTAGAAGTAGCTAAAACTGCCGACTGGGGCGAGCTAGCCATGTCTTAAAGCACCTCTTCCTGAGGGCGTTTCAGTGTTATAACTTCACCTTTATCGTTCCCTTTTAAGCCAAAATGCGTCCGTTCTCCCTTTTATGTCTACACACTGCGTCTGCTGGTAAGTACTTTGTGTGTGCGCGCTACATATACACATACTGTACATATACATTCATTGCACAAACATACATATACACATACTGTACATATACAAGTACATATACATACATACACTTTAGGCTGGGCGATATGGCCTTTTATTAATATCTGGATATTTTTAGGCCATGTCACGATACACAATATATATCTGGATATTTTGCTTTAGCCTTGAATGAACACTTGATGCATATAATCATGATGATTCTATGTGTCTACATTAAAACATTCTTGTTCATACTTCATTAATATATGCTCATTTTTAACTTTCATGCAGAGAGGGAAATCACAACTAAGTCAATTTACCAAAACTGTATTTATTAAACAGTTATTAAGCAGTGGCACAAACATTCATGTCATTTCCAAAACAGAAAGTGCAAGATTGTCAGAGACATTTTACAACAAGCTATGAGTGCACTTTTGTGCATGATGTCACTAAGATGACATATCAAAACAACACCAAATTAAAGTGCACTTTTTGTACAGAACGCCACTACAATAGTTTAAAACAAATAACGTGCACTTTTGTGCATGATGTCACACAAGATATTTCAATAAGTATCAAATAAAAATGAGCTGCATAATAGGAAATCAAATAGTGTATGTCCTTCGCTATGTGGTAGGTTCCTGCGGATGTTATCTCCTTCTGTTGTTGACTATTTTTTTCATACGGTGTTTATGTGGAAATGGTTGCCTCGGCATCACCGAACGGAGATGTTGACATGCAGAGTTTCAAACACTCTTCATTCTCTAGCGCAGTGATTTTCAACCAGTGTGCCGTGGCACACTAGTGTGCCGTGAGATATTGTCTGGTGTGCCGTGGGAAATTATGCAACCTTACCTTCAAAAAAAAAATGTTTGCAAATCAATAATCATAATAATGTGCTGTTGTCTAGTGCCTGTGCTGTGTAGAGCTTGGCAGGGTAATCTTGTAATACTCCATATCAGTAGGTGGCAGCAGGTTGTAGGCATTGCTTTGTAGAAGTCGGAACGCGTCGAGGATGGTTTGTCGTGATCCCGATATGCACAGCACAGTGTGCAGGTAAAAAGGTATGTAACGCTTAAACCAAAAATTAACAAAATGCAAGTCCCGCTAGGAAAAGGCAGTGAAGCATAGGGATGGCTATGTAAAACAAAAGTAAAACTGAACTGGCTACAAAATTAACAAAAACAGAATGCTGGACGACAGCAAAGACTTACAGCATGTGGAGCAAAGACGGCGTCCACAAAGCACATCTGTACATGACATGACAATCAACAATGTCCCCACAAAGAAGGATAGCGTACGCACAACTTAAAATAGTCTTGATTGCGAAAACAAAGCAGGTGCGGGCAATAGCACTCAAAGGAAGGCGTGAAGCTGCTACAGGAAAACACCAACAAAACAGGAAGGATCACCAAAATAACAGTGCAATACAGGAACTAAAGCACGACACATTTTCTGCTGGTGGTGTGCCTCCGTATTTTGTTTATGAAAAAAATGTGCTTTGACTCAAAAAAGGTTGAAAAACACTGCTCTGGTGGGTGACTTTTCAAATGATGCTACAAATTAGCAGTGCTGCTACTTTTTGGAGCAACGCTTTTGCCGCATAACTGTTCAACATATTCCCGCTTGAAGCCAAACCACCGCCAGACAATGGACCCAGTGCTGTTTTCCTTGGTAAATAATTATTGCTTCATTTGTTACCAGATTCGCACCTTCTCTCTCTCGTATTACCACCGTTAGCATCACAGCTAACATTGCCATGTCGCTACCTGTCTGCTCCGCGGGAGCGTGTGACGTTGCACACGTGACGTATGTAAGAAGGTGCGCTTGTTTTAAGTCTCTGCGAGAAGGAGAGACAAGAAAGAGTGTAATGCCCGCAGCTAAAAGCAACTGCGTGAGAACGTATACTCCAATATCACGATATAGTCATTTTCTACATACACTCATATATATAATCAAGTTTCATCAAACATATATTAAAGGGGAACATTATCACCAGACCTATGTAAGCGTCAATATATACCTTGATGTTGCAGAAAAAAGACCATATGTTTTTTTAACCGATTTCCGAACTCTAAATTGGTGAATTTTGGCGAATTAAACGCCTTTCTATGAATCCCTCTCGGAGCGATGACGTCACAACGTCACATCGGGAAGCAATCCGCCATTTTCTCACTTTCGTCGGTGTGTTGTCGGAGGGTGTAACAACACGAACAGGGACGGATTCAAGTTGCACCAGTGGCCCAAAGATGCGAAAGTGGCAAGAAATTGGACGAAATTTGTTCAAAATACGAGGCTGTGGGGAAAGCCGACGAAATGGTCAGTCGTTTGTTCCGCACACTTTACCGACGAAAGCTATGCTACGACAGAGATGGCAAGAATGTGTGGATATCCTGCGACACTCAAAGCAGATGCTGATATCAACTTCAAAACTGGACAGATCAGCTTTCAGGAAAAGAGAACGGATGAGGGTATGTCTACAGAATATATTAATTGATGAAAACTTTATTCATCACTCGCGGTTTTACGTAAATTATTATACATAAACTGTGTTTACCAATAATTTAGCTTAAAAACATTTATTTTTTTCAATCATTCGAGTACATTCGGGTAGTCTTGTGTAATGCAGTATTTTGTTTCTATTTAGGTATGGTTAACCTGAGTGCTGAAATCGTGGAAAAATATATGTTCTTAGCGCGCCTGAAATGGGCTGTCTGCACTCTCAAAGTGCATGTTGTTGCCAAATGTATTTCATATGCTGTAAACCTAGTTCATAGTTGTTAGTTTCCTTTAATGCCAAACAAACACATACCAATCGTTGGTTAGAAGGCGATCGCCGAATTCGTCCTCGAGAACCCTTTGCAGCACTAACTTTTCCGAGACGCTACAAGGTGTGTGTGTGTGTGAAGGGGGGAGGTTATTTGTACCGTCCCGGAAGAGTTAGTGCTGCAAAGGTTTCTGGGTATTTGTTCTGTTGTGTTTATGTTGTGTTACGGTACGGATGTTCTCCCAAAATGTGTTTGTCATTCTTGTTTGGTGTGGGTTCACACAGTGTGGCGTATATTTCTAACAGTGTAAAAGTTGTTTATACGGGCACCCTCAGTGTAACCTGTATCGCTGTTGATTAAGTATTACATGTTTGTGCATACAGACGCCTGCATATATTGTGTGATCGGGCCGGCACGTTGTTAGAATGGATGAAAAGCAGATGTGACCACAGCTCGTAGTCGATGTTAAAGGCAGTGCCTTTAAGGCACGCCCTCAAGACTGTGGTCCGGGTGGACTACGAGATATAATGACTGATGAACAACTTCGTTCGATAATGAAGGTTGCCTCAGCTCAAAGCCAGATGAACTAGCATCCAAGAAAAGATGGCAGGTATCTGGCTTGGGCACATCAGATTAGATCCGTGTGTTGCAAACTGAGCAGTTTAAAGTCCTAAATGGTTGGTTTATTCATTGTTATTTTATTTTCAAATTTATTAGCCTGTGGAAAAAGTTAATGTTGATATTTACCTCAGAAGGCTGAAAATAGAAAATAGGCATTCAATTTTTATTTAAAATGTATTTGATATGCCATTGATATTTTTTAATTAGTATTATTATTATTTGAAACTCGATTTTGCATGTCACTATAAAGTTATATAAGCCTTGCTTGTTCAATATTCAATGCAAAACTTGTTTGGGTCCCTATTAAAAGGTTAATTCGTTCAACCTCGGCCCGCGGCTTTGTTCAGTTTTAAATTTTGGCCCACTCTGTATTTGAGTTTGACACCCCTGATCTACATCAACTATATGATTTGCCTGAGTAGCTGGACAGAACAAAAAAAAAAAAGAACAAAAAAAGAGTGCGGAAGATATAAAAGGAGGACTACGAGGCTCGTAATTAACGCTATCCCCACTTGTCCACATCTGCATCCCAGCATCTTAACATTATTGATTGGCCCACAGAGCCACCATGCAGCCAATCAATATTTGTATTTGCAGCCCTTAGCTGGCAAAGGAAAGGGCGGGGAGTTGTCACAGGAAGTGGGGGGATAATGAGGAAGTTGGGAACATGATAGCATATGACAGGGACCTTGAAGCGAGATAGACGTCTGGAATCAGATGAGGAAAATATTGGATTACGGCTGATGGGGGAGATTGTTATTGTGCAGCAGGCGGGGCCGAGGGAGGCACAGGTGGACGGAGTAGGAATAGAGAGTGAGGCTAACACCGCACTCACCCTACTGGTGATTTCCCCGGAGAAGAGACGGTAGAGGAATGAGGACAGGGAGAGGATGAGGGATACCGGATGAAAGCATCTCGCTCTGTCTTATTTACAATGGTTTCAGCCACCTCTGCCATCTAGCGGCTCTTCTTTTGACTCCCATCGATTGTCATGCAATAACAGGGGTCAAGCTACACGGGACACAAATAGGCTCAACACATTTCAAAGTGGCATCATGAGTGACGCCTAAAAAAAAAAAGCCTGCAGCATGGCTTGTGCACAATTCCAGTCCTTGCAGGATTTCAGAGGCTTTTTATGTGAACGTCCATCCATCCATCCATCTTCTTCCGCTTATCCGAGGTCGGGTCGCGGGGGCAGCAGCCTAAGCAGGGAAGCCCAGACTTCCCTCTCCCCAGCAACTTCGTCCAGCTCCTCCCGGGGGATCCCGAGGCGTTCCCAGGCCAGCCGGGAGACATAGTCTTCCCAACGTGTCCTGGGTCTTCCTCGTGGCCTCCTACCGGTCGGACATGCCCTAAACACCTCCTTAGGGAGGCGCTCGGGTGGCATCCTGACCAGATGCCCGAACCACCTCATCTGGCTCCTCTCGATGCGGAGGAGCAGCGGCTTTACTTTGAGCTCCCCCCGGATGACAGAGCTTCTCACCCTATCTCTAAGGGAGAGCCCCGCCACCCGGCGGAGGAAACTCATTTCGGCCGCTTGTACCCGTGATCTTGTCCTTTCGGTCATAACCCAAAGCTCATGACCATAAGTGAGGATGGGAACGTAGATCGACCGGTAAATTGAGAGCTTTGCCTTCCGGCTCAGCTCCTTCTTCACCACAACGGATCGATACAGCGTCCGCATTACTGAAGACGCCGCACCGATCCGCCTGTCGATCTCACGATCCACTCTTCCCTCACTCGTGAACAAGACTCCGAGGTACTTGAACTCCTCCACTTGGGGCAAGATCTCCTCCCCAACCCGGAGATGGCACTCCACCCTTTTCCGGGCGAGAACCATGGACTCGGACTTGGAGGTGCTGATTCTCATCCCAGTCGCTTCACACTCAGCTGCGAACCGATCCAGTGAGAGCTGAAGATCCTGGCCAGATGAAGCCATCAGGACCAAATCATCTGCAAAAAGCAGAGACCTAATCCTGCAGCCACCAAACCGGATCCCCTCAACGCCTTGACTGCGCCTAGAAATTCTGTCCATAAAAGTTATGAACAGAATCGGTGACAAAGGGCAGCCTTGGCGGAGTCCAACCCTCACCGGAAACGTGTCCGACTTACTGCCGGCAATGCGAACCAAGCTCTGACACTGATCATACAGGGAGCGGACCGCCACAATCAGACAGTCCGAAACCCCATACTCTCTGAGCACTCCCCACAGGACTTCCCGAGGGACACGGTCGAATGCCTTCTCCAAACGTTGTGAACGTTGTAGTCGAAATTGCTTGAATTTCCAGTGGATTTTTCAGAAAGTTGCGAATGTTTTGAGGTGTTTCGTTCGCAATGACATTAAATCATTTTTATTTTTGTTTTCTCATACATTTGTTATCAATGGTTTAAGTGTGTAACTTTAACCTTGATTCCCGGGCGTGGCTACCGCTGCCGCTCACTGCTCCCCTCACCTCCCAGGATGTGAACAAGGGGGATGGGTCAAATGCAGAGGACCAATTTCACAACACCTAGTTAAAGTTAAAAAAGTTAAAGTACCAATGATTGTCCACACACACACTCGGAGTGGCGAAATTATTCTCTGCATTTGACCCATCACCCTTGATCACTCCCTGGGAGGTGAGGGGAGCAGTGAGCAGCTGCGGTGGTCGCGCCCGGGAATCATTTTTGGTGATTTAACCCCCAATTCCAACCCTTGATGCTGAGTGCCAAGCAGGGAGGTAATGGGTCCCATTTTTATAGTCTTTGGTATGACTCGGCCGGGGTTTGAACTCACAACCTACCGATCTCAGGGCGGACACTCTAACCACTAGGCCACTGAGTACCAATGTTTAACTTTAACTTAACATAATTTCAACAAAAATTGTAAAACAAATACTTCACTGATGTTTTACTGGTTTTAAAGTAGACCCTAGTGTTGTCCCGATACCAATATTTTGATACTTTTCGGTACTTTTCTAAATAAAGGCCACCACAAAAAATAGCACTGTTGGCTCTATTTTAACAAAAGATCTTAGGGTACATTAAACATATGTTTCTTATTGCAAGTTTGTCCTTAAATAAAATAGTGAACATACAAGACAACTTGTCTTTTAGTAGTAAGTAAGCAAACAAAGGCTCCTAATTTAGTCTGCTGACATATGCAGTAACATATTGTGTCATTTATCATTCTATCATTTTGTCAACATTATTAAGGACAAGTGGTAGAAAATTAATTTTTAATCTACTTTTTCATTTACTGTTAATATCTGGTTATTTTCTCTTTTAATATGTTCTATCTACACTTCCGCTAAAATGTAATAATCATTTATTCTTCTGTTGTTTGGATGCTTTACATTAGTTTCGGATGATACCACAAATTATGGTATCAATTCTATACCAAGTCGTTACTGGATCATACATTGGTCATATTCAAAGTCCTCATGTGTCCAGGGACATATTTCCTGAGTTTATAAACATAATGTACATTTAAAAAAAAAAACGAAAGAAGACGTTCTAATGCAAAACAATATTTATAAGACCGTCGGCGGTCTTGTCTTGTCTCCCTGTAACGTATGTCTGCTCTTAGTGGGACTGTGCCGAAAATATACTTTTCAGTTCTTATGTGTCTTGTGCATGTTAAGAATTGACAATAAATCATCTTGAATCTTGATACGCGCCTGTACTTGGTATCATTACAGTGGATGTTAGGTGTAGATCCACCAATGGCGTTTGTTTACATTTTGATGCCTGTGAGCTACGGTGTGTAGTGAAGAATGTTTCGCTATTCCTCGTCCTGCAGGGATGATATTTGTAAGAAACGTACTTTATTTGTCGCCATGGAGGTGAGGATTAGTGATTTAGAAGTAGCTAAAACACTGTCGACTGGGGCTAGCTAGCCATGTCTTAAAGCACCTCTTCCTGAGGGCGTTTCAGTGTTATAACTTCACCTTTATCGTTCCCTTTTAAGCCAACATGCTTCCGTTCTCCCTTTTATGTCTACACACTGTGTCTGCTTGTAAGTACTCCGTGTGCGCGCTACCGAACATGCTCGTAAACCAGCAATGACGCGACGTGACGACGATTTTTAAATGATCGTTCCGAAAATCGAATTTGATGTCTTTAAATTGATTAAACAGAATTAAAAAATACATAATTTCCATAAATGATTTAATTCATCCAAGTGTTCAAAATGTAGGCATTTGGTGATTTTTTTTTTTTTTATGCCAAAGTATTTGTTGAACTTGTTAAATCCTTCCTGTCACTTGACTGTAAGGAATGTCAATGCATTTTCATCTTTAGAGTTCTAAATAAACTCACTCCCCACTCCCTTGATATATTTTATTAATGAAAAAAAATTATAAAATAGCCGTCAAGTAAACACCAGAGCAGTGACCGGAGGGGACTGCAACCTACAAAGGCGCAGGACTAAATTTGGCCAAATGGTAGAGTCTATCAGAGGAATGGAACAGGCTGCCAGCCCTTGTCAGAAACTGTGACACCTATTTAACATTTTCAAAACTAATCAGACATGCACGCACAATTAGAATATTCACTTTTTTTTTTTTCTGTCCATGGTCTGTGCTTATGGTATGCTTGTAATGTGTAATGTCTTGTGATTTATGTATTATTTTGTATCATGACCTGTTGAATGTTTACAATACAATAAAATAGAATATAATAGAATATAGTTTTATTGTCATTATTGTTCAAAGAACAACAAAATTGGAGCAGATCCCCCAAGGCAGTGTTTTTCAACCACTGTGCCGCGGCACACTAGTGTGCCGTGAGATACAGTCTGGTGTGCTGTGGGAGATTATCTAATTTCACCTATTTGGGTTAAACATTTTTTTTGCAAACCAGTAATTATAGTCTGCAAATGATGTGTTGTTGTTGAGTGTCGGTGCAGTCTAGAGCTCGGCAGAGTAACCATGTAATACTCTTCCATATCAGTAGGTGGCAGCAGGTAGCTAATTGCTTTGTAGATGTCGGAAACAGCGGGAGGCAGCGTGCAGGTAAAAATGCGTCTAATGCTTAAACCGAAAATAAACAAAAGGTGAGTGCTCCTAAGAAAAAGCAGTGAAACTTAGGGAAGGCTATGCAGAACGAAACTGGCTACAAAGTAAACAAAAACAGAATGCTGGACAACAGCAAAGACTTACTGTGGAGCAAAGACGGCGTCCACAATGTACATCCGAACATGACGAGACAATCAACAATGCCCACACAAGGAAGGATAAAAACAACTGAAATCTTCTTGATTGCTAAAACAAAGTAGATGCGGGAAATATCGCTCAAAGGAAAATACCAAAAAAAGAGAAAAAAAGCCACCAAAATAGGAGCGCAAGACAAGAACTAAAACGCTACACACAGGAAAACTGCAAACAACTCAAAATAAGTCATGGCGTGATGTGACAGGTGGTGACAGTACACCTAATTAGAGACAAGAGCTATAGTGATTATGGTTTAAAGTCCATCCATCCATTTTCTACTGCTTGTCCCTTTCGGGGTCGCTGGAGCCTATCTCAGCTGCATTCGGGCGGTATGGTTTAAAGTCGTATACAACAATTGCGACAACAACTTTTTACTGTCAACTGAGTTTCGTTTTTTAAAGGGGAACATTATCACCAGACCTATGTAAGCGTCAATATATACCTTGATGTTGCAGAAAAAATACCATATATTTTTTTAACCGATTTCCGAACTCTAAATGGGTGAATTTTGGTGAATTAAACGCCTTTCTAATATTTGCTCTTGGAGCGATGTGACGTCACATCGTGACGTCACATCGGGAAGTAATCCGCCATTTTCTCAAACACAGAGTCAAATCAGCTCTGTTATTTTCCGTTTTTTCGACTGTTTTCCGTACCTTGGAGACATCATGCCTCGTCGGTGTGTTGTCGGAGGGTGTAACAACACGAACAGGGACGGATTCAAGTTGCACCAGTGGCCCAAAGATGCGAAAGTGGCAAGAAATTGGACGTTTGTTCCGCACACTTTACCGACGAAAGCTATGCTACGACAGAGATGGCAAGAATGTGTGGATATCCTGCGACACTCAAAGCAGATGCATTTCCAACGATAAAGTCAAAGAAATCTCCCGCCAGACCCCCATTGAGTGTGTGAGCAATTCAGGGACAAAGGACCTCGGTAGCACGGCAAGCAATGGCGGCAGTTTGTTCCCGCAGACGAGTGAGCTAAACCCCCTGGATGTCTTGGCTCACACCGTCCCGAAGATGATCAAGAGAAGAATATCGACCCTAACTTCCCTGGCCTGCTGACATGAGGGTATGTCTACAGAATATATTAATTGATGAACATTGGGCTGTCTGCACTCCAAAAGTGCATGTTGTTGCCAAATGTATTTCACATGCTGTAAACCTAGTTCATAGTTGTTAGTTTCCTTTAATGCCAAACAAACACATACCAATCGTTGGTTAGAAGGCGATCGCCGAATTTGTCCTCGCTTTCTCCCGTGTCGCTGGCTGTCGTGTCGTTTTCGTCGGTTTCGCTTGCATACGGTTCAAACCGATATGGCTCAATAGCTTCAGTTTCTTCTTCAATTTCATTTTCGCTACCTGCCTCCACACTACAACCATCCGTTTCAATACATGCGTAATCTGTTGAATCGCTTAAGCCGCTGAAATCCGAGTCTGAATCCGAGCTAATGTCGCTATAGCTTGCTGTTCTTTCCGCAATGTTTGTTTGTGTTGGCATCACTGTGTGACGTCACAGGAAAATGGACGGGTGGTTAAAATCAGGCACTTTGAAGCTTTTTTTAGGGATATTGCGTGATGCGTAAAATTTTGAAAAAAAACTTCGAAAAATATAATAAGCCACTGGGAACTGATTTTTAATGGTTTTAACCATTCTGAAATTGTGATAATGTTCCCCTTTAATGATTTCTGCTGGTGGTGTGCCTCCGCACTTTTTCAACGCAAAAAATGTGCCTTGGCTCAAAAAAGGTTGAAAAACACTCCCCTTAGGTGCATACACAATAATTTGGTAATATAAATAGTAAAAAAAGATAAAAAAGAAGATATGTATCTATATATATATATATATATATATATATATATATATATATATATATATATATATATATGTATGTGTGGGGAAAAAATCACAAGACTATTTCATCTCTACAGGCCTGTTTCATGAGGGGGGTACCCTCAATCGTCAGGAGATTTTAATGGGAGCATTCGCATACCATGGTTTATATAGGGCACAGAGTGGGTGGGTACAGGCTGGTCTAGGGGCGTGGTGATTGGCTCATGTGTTACCTAGGAGATGTTTCCGTCTATGGCGGCATGTTGTTACAATTTCGCTGCGCTTGTTGAGGGATGACAGGTCTGGACGGTAGATGATAAACAGTTTCTCTTTCAAGCATAGGTTGCATCTTTTATTACCACTATTGTAAGGTGTGCTGGATGCAAGAATTTGCCATGTTATTGAATATTCAACATTATTGTCTTTGAGGTCCCAAATGTGTTTGCTGAGTTCTGTGGTATTTCACAGGTTTTTGTTCCTGAAAGAAGCCTTGTGGTTGTTCCATCTGGTTTTGAATTCACCCTCGGTTAATCCTACATATGTGTCGGATGTGTTAATGTCCTTGCGTATTACCTTAGATTGGTAGACAACTGATGTTTGTAAGCACCCCCCGTTGAGTGGGCAATCAGGTTTCTTTCGACAGTTACATGCTTTGTTGGTTTTGGAGTCGTTCTGACTGGGGGTCGACGGCTCATTTGCAATTGTTTTGTTGTGGTTTGAGATAATTTGTCGTATATTGTTCATGCAGCTGTAGCTCAATTTAATGTTGTTCTTGTTGAATACTTTTCTTAGGTTGTTGTCTTTGGGAAAGTGTTTGTCAATCAGATTGAGGAATTTGTGTCCAATGTTCGTATATGTTCATATATATATATATATATATGTGTGTATATATCCACACACATGCACATATCCAGACATATGCATATATACACATATACACATATAACATTATTGCACATTATAGTCCGAAAAAAATAAAAAGACATGACGGACACATTGTGCTCACTCAGTGCCTGTTTAATGCTACAACGGCTCTTGGGTACAAAACTGTTTTTTTCGTCTATTTGTGCTTGCTTTTAGCACCCTATAGCGTCTGCCCGAGGGTAGCAGTTCTAGGTGGCAGTGCCCGGGTTGGGTTTACTGTATTAACCTGCCTTAGGATGAAAATGAGCTCTTGTGCAAACTCCGGCATATTTACATTGTTGCTATATGTTGATACAAATGCATTGTCCTAATTAAAAAATATATATATAAATGTAATTCCACTTCCTGTGATTCCAATTCAACATCCTGTGGGGCGCAGCCAATTCAATTGAAATTCCAATCCGTCAAATTAATTAAATAAAAATTCCATAAGCTTGCACTGCAGCTTTAAAAGTGTTTACCGTCACTATAAACAGTTATTACAATTTTCCGCTCAGGATACTGACAGCCTGCATCTGCTATGACTTGTCGCCATGGGATCCCGCAATCTGATTGGCTGCCGGCCAGTGGCAGGAAGTGTGGAGGGCGCAAACGCGGGAGGCAGTGCATCAAGCTTGCCGCTTCGCAGCCTTGACAGGGTTTCCAGATGGCTGCGATTTATGAACCATTAAGAATGGACTAATGAACGCTACTCGACATGTGTTTGGGATGAGGGGACCATGTTCGGCCATCACTCTGTCTTTGAGGAGGGTTCTTGGGCATGAATCAGAAGTACTAATCGAAGGTGAAAACGATGCACAGTCCAAAATCTACGGACGTTCCGCAAGGAATTGCTCATGTAAAAATGCAGAAGTCATTTGAGGGTCGAGGGGTTCGTCTGTTGGTCAGCAGATTGAGGGTTCAAATCTCTGGTTGAACATCTGTTTTAGGACTCTCTCAGGATTTAAGTCAGGGGTGTCAAAAGTACGGATTAGGCCAGCAAACAGGTTTTTTCCGGCCCGCGGGATGAGTTTGCTAAGTATAAACCCCGTTTCTATATGAGTTGGGAAATTGTGTTATTAGATGTAAATATAAACGGAATACAATGATTTGCAAATCCTTTTCAACCCATATTCAGTTGAATGCACTACAAAGACAAGATATTTGATGTTCAAACTCATAAACTTTATTTTTTTTTTGCAAATAATTAACTTAGAATTTCATGGCTGCAACACGTGCTAAAGTAGTTGGGAAAGGGCATGTTCACCACTGTGTTACATGGCCTTTCCTTTTAACAATACTCAGTAAACGATTGGGAACTGAGGAAACTAATTGTTGAAGCTTTGAAAGTGGAATTCTTTCCCATTCTTGTTTTATGTAGAGCTTCAGTCGTTCAACAGTCCGGGGTCTCCGCTGTCGTATTTTACGCTTCATAATGCGCCACACATTTTTGATGGGAGACAGGTCTGGACTGCAGGCGGGCCAGGAAAGTACCCGCACTATTTTTTTACGAAGCCACGCTGTTGTAACACGTGCTGAATGTGGCTTGGCATTGTCTTGTTGAAATAAGCAGGGGCATCCATGAAAAAGACGGCGCTTAGATGGCAGCGTATGTTGTTCCAAAACCTGTATGTACCTTTCAGCATTAATGGTGCCTTCACAGATGTGTAAGATACCCATGCCTTGGGTACTGTACTATTGCACCCCCATACCATCACAGATGCTGGCTTTTGAACTTTGCGTCGATAACAGTCTGGATGGTTCGCTTCCCCTTTGGTCCGGATGACACGATGTCGAATATTTCCAAAAACAATTTGAAATGTGGACTCGTCAGACCACAGAACACTTTTCCACTTTGCATGAGTCCATCTTAGATGATCTCGGGCCCAGAGAAGCCTGCGGCGTTTCTGGATGTTGTTGATAAATGGCTTTGGCTTTGCATAGTAGAGCTTTAACTTGCACTTACAGATGTAGCGACCAACTGTATTTCGTGACAGTGGTTTTCTGAAGTGTTCCTGAGCCCATGTGGTGATATCCTTTAGAGATTGATGTCGGTTTTTGATACAGTGCCGTCTGAGGGATCGAAGGTCACGGTCATTCAATGTTGGTTTCCGGCCATGCTGCTTTCGTGCAGTGATTTCTCCAGATTCTCTGAACCTTTTGATGATATTATGGACCGTAGATGTTGAAATCCCTAAATTTCTCGCAATTGCACTTTGAGAAACGTTGTTCTTAAACTGTTCGACTATTTGCTCACGCAGTTGTGGACAAAGGGGTGTAGCTCGCTCCATCCTTTCTTGTGAAAGACTGAGCATTTTTTGGGAAGCTGTTTTTATACCCAATCATGGCACCCACCTGTTCCCAATTAGCCTGCACACCTGTGGGATGTTCCGAATAAGTGTTTGGTGAGCATTCCTCAACTTTATCAGTATTTATTGCCACCTTTCCCAACTTCTTTGTCACGTGTTGCTGGCATCAAATTCTAGAATTAATGATTATTTGCAAAAAAAAAAAAAATGCTTATCAGTTTGAACATCAAATATGTTGTCTTTGTAGCATATTCAACTGAATATGGGTTGAAAAGGATTTGCAAATCATTGTATTCCGTTTATATTTACATCTAACACAATTTCCCAACTCATATTTGTATAAAAATGAGCCGAAATATTTGAAAGAAAGAAACGGTAACACTTTGGTATGGGGAACACATATTCACCATTAATTAGTTGCTTATTAAACATGCAAATTAGTAACATATTGGCTCTTAATTAGTCATTATTAAGTACTTATGAATGCCTTATTCTGCATGGCCTTATTATATAACCAGTAAGCCATTAACTAAGAGTCTTCCCTCAATAACCTCCGAATTATTGCTTATTAGTAACCCTAACCCTTATATGTTCCCCTAATGTCCAAATAACTCTAAATTTAGTCTTTGTTACTTTAATAAGCAACTAATTAATGGTGAATATGTTCCCCATACTAAAGTGTTACCAAAGAAACTGCTGTTCTAAATGTGTCCACTAAATGGCGCAATATCAATTATTTAAAAATAAATAATTTATTTAAAAATAAATAAACCACATGATGTTAGTGCACAAGTCGAGGAAAATTAGCAAACTACATAAATAACATCCTGTAATTTGATTTTGATATATATTTTTTGATCTTGATAGATTGAAAATGAACACCAACGAGTTGACTAATGAACATTATCACATCATTTATTCAGAAAGTATAAATAACGACAATTAACGATAGAATAATATTAACCGCAACATGTAAGAGTAAAAAAAACAACATTATGATTTGTACATTTTCAGAATGTGCCTGTTCTGTTTTTACACAAAGAAAACAATCTGAAGTTGTCTTTATTTTTAAGTTATCGTGCCGTGATTTTACCAGTAGATTCAGAGTAGATTTTTTCTCCATGTGGCCCCCGATCTAAAATTAGTTTGACACCCCTGATCTAAGGTAAATATGGTTGTCACTACTTTTGTTTTTGGTGGCATCATATGGCACAAATATGAGAAATATTCCGCTAACACTGGTATTGTTGTTGTGGTATCGAATGCCACATAACATTTTTTTACCAAAATAAAATGGCTCGTGTACAATAACTGAAGAAAAGCAAAAACTATCGGCTCCTATTGAAATTATTTATGTTTTGCCCTAAAAGCCTTCATGTATCCAGAGACTTACTACCTGATTTGGTAAATAGTAAGAATAAAATGCCCAAGGCAATGATTTTGTATTAAGAACAAGAACAAGAACAAGAAAAATACCAATCGTATCACTTTAGTATCGATATATACTGATACAATACTCTATATCAATAGGATCGACTTCTGGACCCCTACATTATATTGAGGTTTTAGCGTTTAGCTTCCTGTGTCGTTCTGCTTTAGCATGCTTAGATATACTTGAAAGAAACTTAGGTTACTTTACGCCACGGTGTACACTGCAAAAAAACAGCTAGCAAAATATCAGCCAAAAAGACTAGATTATATACTAGAAAATAGTAAAAACTCATGGCATTATCTGTCCATAGAGCTACTTAATTTTACTTGATAAGACATCCTAAATTAAGATTTTTATATACAGAAATTAGCAGGACTTTTAAATTAGAAATAAGTATTTTATTTTGAAAACAAGCATTATTCAGCTTCATCCAAACAAGTCTATCTGGGGAAAAACAAACATCTTATTTAAATAGTTATTTTCTCTATGTTAACATGTTTAAACTACAACAGACATAATATAATTACTAATGCTAAAATTAGGATTATGACATAAATTCAATGACTAAAATAAATTAATAGTTTTTAAAAACTCGGGGAAAATTTGAGAAATACAATTTTAATTCTTGGCAATTGACAATTTGCAGTGTACAGACGCCGGTCCATCAGATAAAAAAAGGCAAATATCAGAAATCAGAAATATACGATCCCATCATTGGAAGAGGGATATTTATATTTAACACAACTATTTGCTTTGTCACTTATAACACAAAAGCTAGGATAATGTTTTTTTTTTCAAATAGTTTATCACACAGGTGTCCAATTCAAGTTCCGGAGGACACATCTGGCCCGCCACATCATTTCACGTGGTCCTCGATACCCTGGAAATAATTTGCGTCAATAAGGCATTTAACGTATTCCAATGTTGACGGAAAAAAAAATAAAAAATCCAACCTATCAATTTCAAACTATTATCAAATTAAAATTATACACTAACTAAACTCGGCTTGTTACTTTGGTAGTTTTTCATCAGTTTGTTTATAATAATCCAATCAAGGGTAATTGTATTTTTATCATGAAGCAGCCCTAGGAGGGCTTCTGTAATTGTGACGATGTCCATGATTAAAATGCGCCTGGTTATGAGATGTTGATGAAATGCATTGAATTGGTTTCAGCAAGGCCCGGGGGCCAGATCTGGCCCACCACATCATTCTATATGGCCCGAAAAAGCCTGGAAAAAAATGAGTTTCAATAAAATTATTTATAATAATATAATAAATAATAATATATAATAACAAATAATAAAATATATATTTTTTTTTTTACTAAATGCATTCGTTTTTTTCAATTTTGACGGAAAAAAAGGCATATTTTAAACTTTAATATTATATGATCATGCCAATTATATTATTATATTCTGTATTGCAAGACAATTTTTGTGAGATAAAAACAAATTGTTAAATATCTGCTTGTCACCTTTATTTATGATTTTGAAGCAAGTAAAAAAAACAACAACAAAAACAAATCCACATGCATTTCGATTAATCGTGATTAATCACAGGTTATTACCCGCATGCATAGTGTACATTTATTTTTAAAAAGTGGCCCTCTGAAAGCAAATATTACTGCAATGTGGCCCTCAATGAACATGAGTTTGACACCGCTGATCTAATGCATTTCGATTAATCGTGAATAATCGCATGTTATTACCCGCATGCATAATGTAAAATATATATTTTTTAAACGGCCCTCTGAAAGCAAACATTACTGTAATGTGGCCCTCAATGAATATGAGTTTGATACTCCTGATCTAATGCAGCTTGATTAATCGTGATTAATCACAGGTTAGTATTCGTATGCACAATATAAATTAATTTTAAAAAAGGAGCCCTCTGAAAGCAACCATTACTGCAATGTGGCCCTCAATGAACATGAGTTTGACACCCCTGATCTAATGCATTTCGATTAATCGTGAATAATCACAGATTATTACCAGCATGCATAATGTAAAATATTTTTTTAAAAAGTGGCCCTCTGAAAGCAACCATTCCTGTAATGTGGCCCTCAATAAACATGGGTTTGACACCCCTGATCTTATGCATTTAGATTAATCGTGATTAATCACAGTTTATTATTCACATGTATAATGTAAACTAATTTTAAAAAATCGACCGTCTGAAAGCAACCATTACTGCAATGTGGCCCTCAATGAACTTGAGTTTGACACCTCTGTTCTAATGCATTTCGATTAATCGTGATTAATCACAGGTTATTATTCGCATGCACAATATAAATTATTTTTTAAAAAGCGGCCCTCTGAAAGCAACCATTACTGCAATGTGGCCCTCAATGAACATGAGTTTGACACCCCTGATCTAATGCATTTCGATTAACCATGATTAATCATAGTTTATTATTGGCATGCATAATGTAAATTAATTTTTAAAAAGCGTCCCTCTGAAAGCAACCATTACTGCAATGTGGCCCTCAATGAACATGAGTTTGACACCCCTGATCTAATGCATTTCGATTAATCGTGATTAATCACAGGTTATTACCCGCATAAATAAAGTAAATTAATTTTTTTTAAATCGGCCCTCTGAAAGCAACCATTACTGCAATGTGGCCCTCAATAAACATGGGTTTGATACCCCTGATCTTATGCATTTGGATTAATTGTGATTAATCAAATGTTATTACCCGTATGCATATCCATCCATCCATTTGCTACCGCTTGTCCCTATTGGGGTTGTGGG
>NC_084570.2:7080000-7160000 GCF_033978685.3 Nerophis lumbriciformis | reverse complement strand
TTTGTGTCAATGAGTGTGAATGAGTGTAAATGGGGGAGGAATGTTTTTTGGGTTGGTGCACTAATTGTAAGTGTATCTTGTGTTTTTATGTTGATTTAATAAAAAATTAAAAAAATAAAAAATAAAAAACGATACCGATAATTAAAAAAACGATACCGATAATTTCCGATATTACATTTTAACGCATTTATCGGGCCGATATTATCGGACATCTCTAGTGGGAGACAAACTTTTTTGCAGAAATTACTAGAAACACTAGAGTCTTCCTGTTGTAGAGGAACTTGGACCACTGTAAACATTTTAACCTCGCTATAGCAAATATAAAACACTGGGGTTCAAACTTGGATTTACAACCGAGGCCTTCCTCAAGGCACGTCTTTAAGTCCTCAACTTTTTGATATTAAATTTCTTTTGGTAATGTGATGTATGTAACTACGGTGTTGCTGTGGCATGTTGATATCAGATGAAGCCACTAGTCATTTGTTCAATTTCTTTAGTTATACTAGTGGTGTTCCTCAAGGTTTCATTTCGGGTCCTCTCTTTTTCATTAATTGGGCTATATACAAATAGTGGCCCGCAAAAAACTTGAGAGACTCACCTTTTGGCACACTTGAGTGCTCTCATAGATTATCTTTGACTAGCTTTTTTGCAGAAGGTCCTCAAAACCTGCAGAGCACACCTGTAACAAAATAAACAGTCAAATATCAAATGTCTACTGTAATGTAGACGTTTTCCAGAATATACAAAATATGACTGATAGTGAAGGCAGAAGTCCGACCCCCTTGTCCTTTGCTTTCTGGAAATGTGGTGCCTAAAACAATTTAGTTGAATATCCCTGGCTACTCTAGACCATAAGTCTCTTTGAGACTTGTTTTCAGAGAAACCAAATCTTATCTTTGGGTCAATGTGGTAAATTGATTACCATGAATTTGAATGCAGCTAAGGTGACTCAAAAACATACAATTGCATTGTGGGCACAGATTGTTGCTCAAACGGTTCCTGGCGACTGAATCAACATGAACGAGAGGACTGACAGACTAAAGTAGTTTGCACATTCTGCAGGAAGGAATTTAAATTTTTAAAAGGACCACATCAATGCAAAGCATCCATTAATCAGTGACTCCTCTGCAAGTACTGCACTTGAGAGGTGTGAGAATTGCACCAAACCACCGTCATAGAATAAAATGTGCAGACTGATGAACACAGTCAAGGACACAGGTCTGAGCTGCCATCAGGACGTATGATAAACACAGTTAAAGGGGAACATTATCACAATTTCAGAAGGGTTAAAACCATTAAAAATCAGTTCCCAGTAGCTTATTTTATTTTTTGAAGGTTTTTTCAAAATTTTACCCATCACGCAATATCCCTAAAAAAAGCTTCAAAGTGCCTGATTTTAACCATCGTTATATACACCCGTCCATTTTCCTGTGACGTCACACAGTGATGCCAACACAAACAAACATGGCGGATAGAACAGCAAGATATAGCGACATTAGCTCGGATTCAGACTCGGATTTCAGCGGCTTAAGCGATTCAACAGATTACGCATGTATTGAAACGGATGGTTGTAGTGTGGAGGCAGGTAGCGAAAACGAAATTGAAGAAACTGAAGCTATTGAGCCATATCGGTTTGAACCGTATGCAAGCGAAACCGACGAAAACGACACGACAGCCAGCGACACGGGAGAAAGCGAGGATGAATTCGGTGATCGCCTTCTAACCAACGATTGGTATGTGTTTGTTTGGCATTAAAGGAAATTAACAACTATGAACTAGGTTTACAGCATATGAAATACATTTGGCAACAACATGCACTTTGAGAGTGCAGACAGCCCATTTCAGGCGCGCTAAGAACATATATTTTTCCACGATTTCAGCACTCAGGTTAACCATACCTAAATAGACACAAAATACTGCATTACACAAGACTACCCGAATGTACTCGAATGATTGAAAAAAATAAATGTTTTTAAGCTAAATTACTGGTAAACACATCCATCCATCCATCCATTTTCTACCGCTTATTCCCTTTGGGGTCGCGGGCACAGTTTATGTATAATAATTTACGTAAAACCGCGAGTAATGAATAAAGTTTTCATCAATTAATATACCGTATTCTGTAGACATACCCTCATCCGCTCTCTTTTCCTGAAAGCTAATCCGTCCAGTTTTGGAGTTGATGTCAGCATCTGCTTTGAGTGTCGCAGGATATCCACACATTCTTGCCATCTCTGTCGTAGCATAGCTTTTGTCGGTAAAGTGTGCGGAACAAACGACTGACCATTTCGTCGGCTTTCCCCACAGCCTCGTATTTTGAACAAATTTCGTCCAATTTCTTGCCACTTTCGCATCTTTGGGCCACTGGTGCAACTTGAATCCGTCCCTGTTCGGGTTGTTACACCCTCCGACAACACACCGACGAAAGTGAGAAAATGGCGGATTGCTTCACGATGTGACGTCACGTTGTGATGTCATCGCTCCGAGAGCGAATAATAGAAAGGCGTTTAATTCGCCAAAATTCACCCATTTAGAGTTCGAAAATTGGTTAAAAAAATATATAGTCTTTTTTCTGCAACATCAAGGTATATAGTGACGCTTACATAGGTCTGGTGATAATGTTCCCCTTTAACTATGAATGGGTATTAGTCATGATTAATTTGAATGATTTTACTAATTTAATCTTGGTTGGTAGACCTAATTTAAACACAACAAAATATTGAAAAACTCATACAGATCATAGATTGCTACTCTTGGGTTATCAGAGGTGTTAAATGTAGGCCCCTGGCATAAACCCTCTATGCGGTTGTTTGGGGCCACATCCACCAGGGGGTCCACTTAAACAGAAAGGCTCTGACTCTGTTCAAGTCAATTTAGATGAGCATTGTTTATATTTTCAATAACTTGGGGAGTTTAATTTGATTAGCTCATGACAGGGGTCGGCAACCCAAAATGTTGAGAGAGCCATGTTGGACAAAAAATACAAAAAACAAATCTCTTTGGAGTCGCAAAAAGTTAAAAGCCTTATGCAGGTGTTACAATGGAGGCAACACATTAAGTAAGTGTCTCAGAGGGTTAGATAACTCCTGGAAAATACTGGCTTAAAACTGCCAAAGGTATAGATGTGTGTGGCCAAGTTAAAGGAAAGGACAGGCTGTCTTCTTCTAATGGATTTATTACAATCTTTGCAAGCTGGGTAACGTTTGCTGTGGTCTGGAACAACGTGGCACACAATCAGAAATGCAGCCAATATTACATACAGATAATGTGTCATGAGACGTGCAAATATAAATTAAATACACAGAGGACATAAGTAAAGGAAATTAAAATGAACTCAAATATACCTACAAACGAGGTATAATGATGCAATATGTACACACAGCTAGCCTAAATAGCATGTTAGTTGATTGTAAATAATCAAATGTAAATAATCAAATGTAAATAATCAAATGTATATACTTGTTCTTATGCTTTCTGAGCTCACTATGTTCACTGCTTGCTGTACATATCCTACCAAGTCAGACCTACACTGTTTCAATGTCCATTTCTCAGATTATATAATTGTTGATGACTGAAGTGCTGATATCAACCAAACCTAACCCCCCCTCTCCCCTGCCCCAACCCCCTCCACATCCCACCCCCCGTTGTAAATAATGTAAATAATTCAATGTGCATACTCTGATGATTAACTTGTGTGGTGATTGTATTATGCTGATAGTATATATTTGTACCATGAATTGATTAACGTGGACCCCGACTTAAAGGGGAACACCTATGTAAGCGTCAATATATACCTTGATGTTGCAGAAAAAAGACCTTTTTTTTTTTCAACCGATTTCCGAACTCTAAATGGGTGAATTTTGGCGAATTAAACGCCTTTCTATTATTCGCTCTCGGAGCGATGACGTCACAACGTGGCGTCACATCGGGAAGCAATCCGCCAATCCGAGTCAAATCAGCTCTGTTATTTTCCGTTTTTTCGACTGCTTTCCGTACCTTGGAGACATCATGCCTCGTCGGTGTGTTGTCGGAGGGTGTAACAACACGAACAGAGACGGATTCAAGTTGCACCAGTGGCCCGAAGATGCGAAAGTGGCAAGACATTGGACGTTTGTTCCGCACACTTTACCGACGAAAGCTATGCTACGACAGAGATGGCAAGAATGTGTGGATATCCTGCGACACTCAAAGCAGATGCATTTCCAACGATAAAGTCAAAGAAATCTGCCGCCAGACCCCCATTGAATCTGCCGGAGTGTGTGAGCCATTCAGGAACAAAGGACCTCGGTAGCACGGCAAGCAATGCCGGCAGTTTGTTCCCGCAGACGAGCAAGCTAAACCCCCTGGATGTCTTGGCTCACACCGTCCCTTATGCCACCGAAGATGATCAAGAGAAGAATATCGACCCTAGCTTCCCTGGCCTGCTGACATCAACTCCAAAACTGGACAGATCAGCTTTCAGGAAAAGAGCGCGGATGAGGGTATGTCTACAGAATATATTAATGATTAATGATGAAAATTGGGCTGTCTGCACTCTCAAAGTGCATGTTGTTGCCAAATGTATTTCATATGCTGTAAACCTAGTTCATAGTTGTTAGTTTCCTTTAATGCCAAACAAACACATACCAATCGTTGGTTAGAAGGCGATCGCCGAATTCGTCCTCGCTTTCTCCCGTGTCGCTGGCTGTCGTGTCGTTTTCGTCGGTTTCGCTTGCATACGGTTCAAACCGATATGGCTCAATAGCTTCAGTTTCTTCTTCAATTTCGTTTTCGCTACCTGCCTCCACACTACAACCATCCGTTTCAATACATGCGTAATCTGTTGAATCGCTTAAGCCGCTGAAATCCGAGTCTGAATCCGAGCTAATGTCGCTATAAACTTGCTGTTCTATCCGCCATGTTTGTTTGTATTGGCATCACTATGTGACGTCACAGGAAAATGGATGGGTGTTTATAACGATGGTTAAAATCAGGCACTTTGAAGCTTTTTTTTAGAGATATTGCGTGATGGGTAAAATTTTGAAAAAAACTTCGAAAAATAAAATAAGCCACTGGGAACTGATTTTTAATGGTTTTAACCCTTCTGAAATTGTGATAATGTTCCCCTTTAAAGAAGTTGAAAAACTTATTCGGGTGTTACCATTTAGTGGTCAATTGTACGGAATATGTACTGTACTGTGCAATCTACTAATAAAAGTTTAAATCAATCAATCAATCAATCAAAAAGCATGGATTATTAGCACTCCACACAAGTCAATAACATCAACAAAGCTCACCTTTGTGCATTCACCCACAGCATAAAATGTTTGGTGGACAAAATGAGACAAAGAAGGAGTGGCATAAAACACGTCTTTCCGTGGCAGCAACGGAGAAAGTTATACACGTAAACTGACTACGGTGAGTTCAAGGACCGCCAAAATTAGTAGGACAAAACGGCGCTGGCCAAATGCTGTCATAAACACAAACATATTAAACAGTGGGCTTTCTAACAATTAGAAAGGTTTGTGTTATGTTTGTCCTCCTACAGAAACATTATTAAAACAACAAATATATATTTTCCCCCATCTTTTTCCATTTTTGAAAAAGCTCCAGGGAGCCACTAGGGTGGTGCTAAAGTGGCCGCATGCGGCTCGAGAGTCACGGGTTGCTGACCCCCGGCTTATGATATCGAATCCTTGAAGACCGAAATAAAATGAGGCCAAAAACTGAATCCTGTTTATGGCCACAAAGCCTACAGTCAGCACAGTGTTTTGTCAGTTTGATTAGCTAAAGCTACTGGAAGTTATTGGCTCAAGATTTTAGGTTTAAGTGGCAAGTTGAGAAGTGATGGCTAGATAGTGAGAACAATGCATTTGATACGCAAACACATGTAAATATTTTTAGTTCCTGTCTTACTGAAAATACAGATAAATACCGTACTTTTTGGACTGTGGAGCACAACGGTATTCAATTTTTTTAGAACAAATTAATATTTTTACATATATTAGCCTCACTGTCGCAGATTTATACCGGTAGGGAAAATTGGTGAATGTGCAAAACTGAAACAATACTGAAAAAGCCATTGTAAGTTAATAATACTGACACAGACATTTGTAAACGTGTTAGCATTATTGCTAATGTTGACGACGCTAGCTAGATTACATTAGGATAGCACATACAAATATGCATGAAAACACTACAGACATCAAACATGGCACGGTTTAGTGCAGACCTGTGCAATTATTTAGACTCAGGGGCCACATCGGTTGGTAAAAATATATATGGGGGCCGGTGTGTGAGTGTATATATATATATATATATATATATATATATATATATATATATATATATATATATAGAGTGTATATATATATATATATATATATATATAGAGTGTATATATATATATATATATATATATATACATATATATATATATATATGTGTGTTTATGACAGCATTTGGCCAGATTTTCTATGGGGCTAAGGTCAGGGGAGTTGGCGGGCCAATTTAGAACAGAAATACCATTGTCCGTAAACCAGGCACGGGTAGATTTTGCGCTGTGTGCAGGCGCCAAGTCCTGTTGGAACTTGAAATCTCCATCTCCATAGAGCAGGTCAGCAGCAGGAAGCATGAAGTGCTCTAAAACTTGCTGGTATACGGCTGCGTTGACCCTGGATCTCAGGAAACAGAGTGGACCGACACCAGCAGATGACATGGCACCCCAAACCATCACCCAACCATGCAAATTTTGCATTTCCTTTGGAAATCGAGGTCCCAGAGTCTGGAGGAAGACAGGAGAGGCACAGGATCCACGTTGCCTGAAGTCTAGTGTAAAGTTTCCACCATCAGTGATGGTTTGGGGTGCCATGTCATCTGCTGGTGTCGGTCCACTCTGTTTCCTGAGATCCAGGGTCAACGCAGCCGTCTACCAGCAAGTTTTAGAGCACTTCATGCTTCCTGCTGCTGACCTGCTCTATGGAGATGGAGATTTCAAGTTCCAACAGGACTTGGCGCCTGCACACAGCGCAAAATCTACCCGTGCCTGGTTTACGGACCATGGTATTTCTGTTCTAAATTGGCCCGCCAACTCCCCTGACCTTAGCCCCATAGAAAATCTGTGGGGTATTGTGAAAAGGAAGATGCAGAATGCCAGACCCAAAAACGCAGAATCAAATCAGAATAAAATCATTGACATTCTTGTTTGGTGTGGGTTCACAGTGTGGCGCATATTTGTAACAGTGTTAAAGTTGTTTATACGGCCACCCTCAGTGTGACCTGTATGGCTGTTGACCAAGTATGCCTTGCATTCACTTGTGTGTGCGAAAAGCCGTAGATATTATGTGATTGGGCCGGCACGCAAAGGCAGTGCCTTTAAGGCACAGCCCCCTATATTGTTGTCTGGGTGGAAAATCGGGAGAAATTCGTGAGAATGGTTGCCCCGGGAGATTTTCAGGAGGGGCACTGAAAATCGGGAGGGTTGGCAAGTATGACTGGGAGACGCAACTGCTCTGTACGTCCGTGCACCACTCCGTACATCGGCGTCTTAAAAAGTCATCCATTTTACTTTTTGAAACCGATACCGATTATTTCCGATATTACATTTTAAAGCATTTATCTGCCGATAATATCCATCCATCCATCCATCCATCTTCTTCCGCTTATCCGAGGTCGGGTCGCGGGGGCAGCAGCCTAAGCAGGGAAGCCCAGACTTCCCTCTCCCCAGCCACTTCGTCCAGCTCCTCCCGGGGGAACCCGAGGCGTTCCCAGGCCAGCCAGGAGACATAGTCTTCCCAACGTGTCCTGGGTCTTCCTCGTGGCCTCCTACCGGTCGGACATGCCCTAAACACCTCCTTAGGGAGGCGCTCGGGTGGCATTCTGACCAGATGCCCGAACCACCTCATCTGGCTCCTCTCGATGTGGAGGAGCAGCGGCTTTACTTTGAGCTCCCCCCGGATGACAGAGCTTCTCACCCTATCTCTAAGGGAGAGCCCCGCCACCCGGCGGAGGAAACTCATTTCGGCCGCTTGTACCCGTGATCTTGTCCTTTCGGTCATAACCCAAAGCTCATGACCATAGGTGAGGATAGGAACGTAGATCGACCGGTAAATTGAGAGCTTTGCCTTCCGGCTCAGCTCCTTCTTCACCACAACGGATCGATACAGCGTCCGCATTACTGAAGACGCCGCACCGATCCGCCTGTCGATCTCACGATCCACTCTTCCCTCACTCGATAATATCGGCAGTCCGATATTATCGGAAATCTCTAGTCCAAATATGGACTGCAACATGATTTTTTTTTTTTTTCTCCTTTCTCACCCTAGCGCTCATCTCATTCCAACATACACACACACACACACACACACACACACACACACATACACACACCCTTCATTCGCCTACTGTATCCTTCCCGGCGCCTCGAGGTGTGTGTGAGGTCGAGGGAGCATGTGAAAGCCGTCACACAGGGAGCGAGAGGCTCATGTGTTCCTCATTTGAAGTCATTTGCCCAAAGCATGCTGTCAGCCTCCATCTGGACACGTGTGTGTGTGTGTGTGTGTGTGTGTGTGTGTGTGTGTGTGTGTGTGTGTGTGTGTGTGTGTGTGCGTGCGTGCGTGCGTGCGTGCATTTGTTTACGTGCCAATGACCAGGGGTGGTTGAAAAGAATGTCTGTGCTTGCTCTGACTGAGGGGGGGGGAAAAAGCTCTATTTTTACATGCATACAAAGTGCGGTGCAGCTTTGTGTTCGTATTCAGCACTTTCTCTCGCCACGTTACCACCTTTAGATTCAAACGCCAGAAAGTCAGCATCGGCGTCTGTTTGCGACGTTGGGTTTTTTTTCTGCACAAAATCCAATAACAAGCGGCGTGCATAAGGAGTGCACTGCAAAATGTCAGTGTTCAAAAACAAGAAAAAAAATTACAAAAATGAGGGGTATCTTACTTGAACTTAGCAAAATTATCTGCCAATAGAACAAGAAAATTTGGCTTGTCAAGACTTTCCAAAACAAGTAAAATTAAAGCTGCAAGCACCGACTTTGACGGCACAGAAAATCCAAACCAGAGCAGTAATTAAAACTCTTTGGTCAACTTTTAATCAGAAGGGTTCAATCTCTCTCCTGTGCTAGTTTGAAGCCGACACGACAAACGCGCTCAGAGGAGATACTGTTTGAAAAAAGGTGACCGGTTTTTACAAAACTTTTGTTTTGAAGGGGGAATTGCAAACTTCCTGTTGATTTTTGCCGGGGGTTGTCAATATATGAAATGTAGGTCTAAGTGAGACCTACATAGAGGTCTCTAAGACATTCCTACTGGAAGTTACAGGCAGTTTTGTCTGAGTTTTCTTCCCAGGAGCAGTTGTGTCTGTGTTTTCTGCCCAGGGGGCGCTAGAGTGCAATTTTGAGTTATGGGGTTGGGTTTTTTTTTTGTTAGATCGCAATTTTTGCCAGTACTGATGTGTGTGTCCAGTTTGGTGAGTTTTGAAGCATTTTAAGGGGGTCATATTACAGCTCAAAGAGGCAAAAGTGACAGTTTTTGTCAGGCTTGTCCCTGACAGTTTGACTGTGTTTTTCCTCTGCGTTTGTCTTAGTTTTCTGTCAGTGCTTTTATTTTGTCTTCATTTCCTGATTGTCTCCCTGAGTGCTGCTTCCCCTCAGCTGTGGCTGAGTGGCACCTGGCCACACCTGGTGTCAATCAGCCAGCTGCTATTTAACCCTGCTTTCCCCTCCAGTCAATGCTGGATTATTGTCATTGTCGATGTCACTACTACCTGTCATAATACTTGTCGTTGTAGCTCTGTCTACTTGTGTTCACTCTGCTCATGTCATAGTTCCTTCGTGTCACAGTAAGTGTTTTTGTTTCTTGTCGACAGTTAGCCTTTGTGCTATTTTAGTTCATAGCCAAATTTGTTCTCCGCCTTGTGCGCGACTTTTGTTTGTACCCTTTTGTTTATTTTTTTGCTATAGTGTTAAATTAAATCATGTTTTCCTGGACAAAGCCTGCTATCTCTGCATCTTGGGGTTCGTCACCAACACACCCTGACAGTTAAAATGTTTGTTTTGAAGGGGAAATTGCCAACTTCTTGTTTATTTTTGCTAAAAGATGTCAATGTATGAAATCTAGGTCTAAAGCAGACCTACATAGAGGTTTTTGTTTCATGTCTCTACGACATTTCTACCGGAAGTTACAAGCAGTTTTGTCTGTGTTTTTTCCTAGGGGGCGTTAGAGCGCAATTTTGAGTTTTGGGTTTTGGTTTTTTGATTAGATGGCAATTTTTGCCAGTCCTGATGTGTGTGTCAAATACAGAGGTGGGTAGAGTAGCCAGAAATTGTACTCAAGTAAGAGTACTGTTACTTTAGAGATTTATTACTCAAGTAAAAGTAAGGAGTAGTCACCCAAATATTTACTTGAGTAAAAGTAAAAAGTATGTTGTAAAAAAACTACTCAAGTACTGAGTAACTGATGAGTAACATACACACACATATCATATATATATATATATATATATATATATATATATATATATATACACACACACACACATATATATATATATATATATATATATATATATACACACACACACATATATATATATATATTTTTTTTTTTTTTTGCCGTTTTTGTTTACATGTTAATAGTGTTTTAATGAATAAACATGCATGTTTAACACATATAGATTCCTTTCTTTCATGAAGACAAGAATATAAGTTGGTGTGTTACCTGATTCTGATTACTTGCATTGATTGTAATCAGACAGTAGTGATGACAAATGTCCACGTTTTCAAATGGAGGAGAAAAAAAGTTCCTTCTTTCTGTCTAATACCACATGAAAGTGGTTGGTTTTTGGCATCTTATATGTCCAGCTTCCATATTCATTTTTATACACTTTACAAGAAATACATTGGCAGCAAACTCCGTAGCTTGCTAGCTTGTTTGCGCAGGCTTTCGGAGACTCTTATTTTGAAAGCGCAGGCGCGATGGAGCGGCACTTTTATTGTGAAGACAGGAACTGTGCAGTCAGTCTTTAGGCTTTTGACGGTTGAAATAAAAAATTGTCTTTTTTCCTTCACACTTTTGATTGATTGATTGGAACTTGTATTAGTAGTTTGCACAGTACAGTACATATTCCGTACAATTGACCACTAAATGGTAACACCCCAATAAGTTTTTCAACTTGTTTAAGTCAGGTCATGTGACCACCTGGCTCTGTTTGATTGGTCCAACGTGACCAGTGACTGCATCTGATTGGTGGAACGGAGTGAACGTCACCAGTGACTGTATTTGTTGAAACGCAGGCACTATGAAGGTCTGTCTGACAGACCAAAACAAACAAAGCGTGCATTAACAGATCGATCAAAATTAGTAGCGAGTAGCGAGCTGAATGTACATAAAAGTAGCGGAGTAAAAGTAGCGTTTCTTCTCTATAAATATACTCAAGTAAAAGTAAAAGTATGTTGCATTAAAACTACTCTTAGAAGTACAATTTATCCCAAAAGTTACTCAAGTAGATGTAACGGAGTAAATGTAGCGCGTTACTACCCACCTCTGGTCAAATATGATGAATTTTGAAGCATGTTAAGGTGGTCAAATTACAGCTCATAGAGGCGGCGGAATAATAATAATAAAACCTTACAATTACAATAGGGTCCTCTGTCCCAAAGGGACATTGTGGTCCCTAATAAGCTAACTTCAATGAACCCCAAAATACCTTAAAATAAGTATATTCTCACTAAAAACAAGTGCACTTTTCTTGGTAGAAAAAAAGAGACCTTTTTGCTCAATATGTTGAAAAATATTCTTAAATTAAGTAAATGCTAGTGCCATTATCTTGACATAATGATATGCGCCTGGCATTACATTTCTTGAAACCAGCAAACTTATACTAAAAACTAATTTATTGTTCTTAATGGAAAGGCAACAAGGCAACCGCTTGTTACTCTCGGGGTCTCCTAGCCGCCCAGGCAAATCATATGGTCAAAAAATGCATTTTTCCATCGATAACATGACATCATAGCGCCAAGTGCATGCTCTTTCAGCCAATTAGTGTGCATACATACAGCCCGGCCCCCGGCCAAAATGGTTTTTAATTGTAATTTTGAAGAATTCATCTGAATGCGCATGTTCAAAATTATTAGAAATGTCACATGTTAAATGTTTGAATATTAACTGTCAGTTTACTGTACTGTGCCAACTGTACTACTATATGAGTACGTATTTTCTATTCTTTCATTGAAAATAAAACAGCAAAGTCCATTTGGCTGTCATCTGTTTTAATTATGAGACACAATTGGGTCAAAGTCATGATTTTTTTTTCATGCTTGAAATAAGAAATTATTACTTTAAAAAAAGTAGTTTTATACCTGTGAGTGTTGATGACACAGCTTTGCAACAGTTGATATTCTAGTTTCAAGCATGTTTTACTCAATATAGGTCATAAAGTCTCAGCAACAAGCTGTAATATCTTACTGAGATCATTTAGGACCAAAACCCTTAAAACAAGTAAAACACTATAACATAAAATCTGCTTAGTGAGAAGAATTATCTTATCAGATAGAAAATAAGCAAATATCACCCATATTTGAGATATTTAATCTTACTTAGATTTCAGTTTTTGCAGTGTGATTACAATGGCCAGCAGTATTGGGCGATGCCAGTCTGCAGTGAGTATATGAATAGAAGCGTGGCAGGTTGGCACAGCACGCCGTGTTCTCAAGTGACGTCAGCCTCCTTTGGCCCGCCTCCATCGCCCACTGATGCTGAATCTGCTCCCCTTCGCCCACCAATTAGCCGTGGACTCCATGCCGGCTTTCACAGAAATTCCTTTATCTCGCGTGCAACATTCGGCGAGACCCAGAAGCTGCTGGAAAGTGCATTTCCATAATCGCGTCGCTTCTTTTAACATCTCGGGGAGAGAGTGACATCAGCCAAAGTTGGTTGCGTAACCGCTGAGCCACTCACTCGGTTGGCGAAGCATCACTTGTGGCCGGAGGGGCCATTTTGTGTTTTAACATTGTCCGCTCTGTTTGAGACCCCCAACGGCAGGTGATTTCTGAATATGTGGCGATATAAAAGACCAGAGCCGAGCTTCGTGGTGTAGATATGAACAACCAGCAATGAACCATGCACTTGTTTTACGATATGATGATGGTTTTGGACGCCACTGGAGTCTATTATGAGACCTTTTACTCGGGTGCTAGAATCTTCCAAACTGAACATTGCTGGTTCGATCCTTTTGCCATATCCAAGTATCCTTGGGCAAGATACTGAACCCACAGTTGCTGATGATGCATCAGTAGGCTAATGAGATACACTATATTGCCAAAAGTATTTGGCCACCTGCCTTGACTCACATATGAACTCCCATTCCTAACCCATAGGGTTCAACATGATGTCGGTCCACTTTTTGCAGCTATTACAGCTTCAACTCTTCTGAGAAGGCTGTCCACAAGGTTGTGGAGTGTGTTGATAGGACTTTTCGACCATTCTTCCAAAAGCGCATTGGTGAGGTCACACACTGATGTTGGTCGAAAAGGCCTGGCTCTCAATCGCCGTTCTAATTCATCTCAAAGGTGTTCAGGTCAGGACTCTGTGCAGGCCAGTCAAGTCCATCCATGCCAGTCTCTGTCATCCATGTTTTTATAGACCTTGCTTTGAGCACTGGTGCACAGTCATGTTGGAAGAGGAAGGGGCCCACTCCAAACTGTTCCCACAAGGTTGGGATTATGGAATTTTCCAAAATGTTTTGGTATCCTGGAGCATTCAAAGTTCCTTTCACTGGAACTAAGGGGCCAAGCCCAACTCCTGAAAAAAAAAAACCAGACGCCATAATTCCTCCTCCTCCAAATTTCACACTCGGCACAATGTAGTCCGAAATGTACTTTTCTCCTGGCAACCTACAAACCCAGACTCGTCCATCAGATTGCCAGATGGAAAAGTGTGATTCATCACTCCAGAAAACGCGTCTCCACTGCTCTAGAGTCCAGTGGCGACGTGCTTTACACCACCGCATCCGATGCTTTGAATTGGACTTGGTGATGTATGTCTTAGATGCAGCTGTTCGGCCATGGAAACCTATTCCATGAAGCTCTCTGCGTATTGTACGTGGGCTAATTGGACGGTCTCATGAAGTTTGGAGCTCTGTAGCAACTGACTGTGCAGAAAGTCGGCGAGCTCTTTGCACTATGCGCTTCAGCATCCGCTGACCCCCTCAGTTTATGTGACCTACCACTTGGTGGCTGAGTTGCTGTTGTTCCCAAACTCTTCCATTTTCTCATAATAAAGCCGACAGTTGACTTTGGAATATTTAGGCGAGGAAATTTCACGGCTGGATTTGTTGCACAGGTGGCATCCTATGACAGTTCCACGCTGGAAATCACTGAGAGCAACCCATTCTTTCACAAATGTTTGTAGAAACAGTCTCCATGCCTAAATGCTTGATTGTATACACCTGTGGCCGAGCCAGGTGATTAGGACACCTGATTCTTATCATTTGGATGGGTGGCCTAATACTTTTGGCAATATAGTTTATTTTCAAGGTGGAAAATCACCGTACAAGTGAAAGCCCACACCAGCGGTACCTCGGTTTTTGTTGGTAATCCGATCCAAAAGGTTAGACTAAGACAGGGATGTCAAACTTATTTTCATTGAGGCCTACTGAAATGCGATGTTCTTATTTAAACATTTCGCGATATTGCCATATTTTTGCTAAAAAGATTTAGTAGAGAACATCGACGATAAAGTTTGCAACTTTTGGTCGCTGATAAAAAAGCCTTGCCTGTACCGGAAGTAGCAGACGAGTAGCGTGACGTCACAGGTTGTGGAGCTCCTCACATCTGCACATTGTTTACAATCATGGCCACCAGCAGCGAGAGCGATTCGGACCGACAAAGCGACAATTTCCCCATTAATTTGAGCGAGGATGAAAGATTTGTGGATGAGGAAAGTGAGAGTGAAGGACTAGAGGGCAGTGGGAGCGATTCAGATAGGGAAGATGCTGTGAGAGGCGGGTGGGGCCTGATATTCAGCTGTGAATGACTAAAACAGGAAATAAACACAAGACATATATATACTCTATTAGCCACAACACAACCAGGCTTATATTTAATATGCCACAAATTAATCCCGCATAACAAACACCTCCCCCGTCCCGTCCATATAACCCGCCAATACAACTCAAACACCTGCACAACACACTCAATCCCACAGCCCAAAGTATCGTTCACCTCCCCAAAGTTCATACAGCATATATATTTCCCCAAAGTCCCCAAAGTTACGTACGTGACATGCACATAGCGACACGCACGTACGGGCAAGCGATCAAATGTTTGGAAGCCGCAGCTGCATGTGTACTCACGGTACCGCGTCTGTGTATCCAACTCAAAGTCCTCCTGGTAAGAGTCTCTGTTGTCCCAGTTCTCCACAGGCCAATGGTAAAGCTTGACTGTCACCTTCCGGGAATGTAAACAATGAAACACCGGCTGTGTTTGTGTTGCTGCATGCCGGCCGCAATACACCGCTTCCCACCTACAGCTTTCTTCTTTGCTGTCTCCATTGTTCATTGAACAAATTGCAAAAGATTCACCAACACAGATGTCTAGAATACTGTGGAATTTTGCGATGAAAACAGACGACTTAATAGCTGGCCACCATGCTGTCCCAAAATGTCCTCTACAATCCGTGACGTCACGCGCAGGCGTCATCATACTGAGACGTTTTCAGCAGGATATTTCGAGCGAAATTTAAAATTGCACTTTAGTAAGCTAACCCGGCCGTATTGGCATGTGTTGCAATGTTAAAATGTCATCATTGATGTATAAACTATCAGACTGCGTGGTCGGTAGTAGTGGGTTTCAGTAGGCCTTTAAGGTTTGCATGCTAACATTAACATGCTCATTTTTTGGGCTCATTTTTCATGCGCACGCTTCATAGTCATATGACTTGGTACTTGACACATTCTAACTGTTAACATGCTAACTTTAGCATTTAAGTTCGGCTTGCACATTTCACTCTGGTGAGAAAATGGATTGATGGTTGGACTGTTTTGGACTCATTTTTTTCATTTCCACTGTTTGTGTGGTGTTTAAGTTACTGTCCAGTACTCTTCATTTGTAGTTTTACTTTCCCGTCTGGCCATTGAGTGCGGGCTCCCACACCTGTCCTTGAGTGACACCCGGGACACACCTGTACACGGTGGACTGATACTCGGGACACACCTATACAGGGTTGCCAATCAGTATCCTATTTCAGGTCTGTCTCCCAGACACGGTGAGGTCATTGCTTCGGCTCGCCTAGCATATTGCCTCTAGCCTCACGCACACGTGTTGTTCTCTTTACAATATAAGTTCCGTGACTTATGCCTTTGCTTTTGCCTTGTTTTGTTTTTCTCCCCTCCTTGTGAGTGCTTTATTTGACACATGCTAATATTAACATGCGAGCATGCCCACTGTTTTAGCCAATTTTGCAGCCAAACTCCTCAGAGTCATGCAACCTACTTACTTACTTGATTGATTGATTGAAACTTTTTATTAGGATTATTTTATTAGGATGTGGGTGGGGGGGGGGGGGGGGGGTTAGGTTTGGTTGATATCAGCACTTCAGTCATCAACATTTGCATCATCTGAGAAATGGACATTGAAACAGTGTAGGTCTGACTTGGTAGGATATGTACAGCGAGCAGTGAACATAGTGAGTTCAGAGAGCATAAGAACAAGTATATACATTTGATTATTTACATTTGATTATTTACAATCCGGGGAGGTGGGATGTGGAGGGGGGAGGGTGTTAGTCTAGGGTTGAAGTAAACATGTTTAGGTTAGCATGTTTGCATGCTACTATTAGCATGCAAATTTAGCCCAAAAAAATGTGGCTTTTTAGTACATCATTTCTGAGTTTTCCTTCCCGCCCGACGTCTGCCTCGACTCATTCAGGGGTCGCTCATCCCACCTCCGCGGACGTCTTTTCCTTGTATGTACGATAAAAGTGACGGTTGTTTGAAAACGATGAGTTCCATCTCCAACAACAATGTCGATGGTGCTTCAATCGTAATTGTTTACAACTACCTCACACAGGAAGATAATCAAGAAATGTGGTTGCCCACTTAATTGGAAAACACTGCCCCCTAGCATTTCGTAAGAGTATTGCAAGTCGACTCAGCAATAAACGACTCAAGGCGACGACAGAGGCAACGCGAGCTACGTGATGCGAGAGCATAATCTAATCTCAGATCTCAGACCTCATCCAGTTCCAGCTCGTGGTGCCCAAGACCAGACTTAAAACCAGGGGAGACAGGGCCTTCTCTGTGGTCGGCCCTAAGCTCTGGAACACTCAGCCCCTCCACGTTCGAACTGCTCCCACAGTGGAGTGTTTTAAGTCTCGTCTTAAGACCCACTTTTATTCTCTGGCTTTTAACACTACGTGAGTTGTGTGGTCCTCTGTTGTCCTCTGTGTTTTTAAAATGTTGATTTCTACTTACTGTTTTAATTGGTATTACCCTTTAAAATCATTTTTAATAATATATTTTATATTGGTTTTATATATATTTATTTTTTGTTTTTATTCAGTCGTTGGTGGAGCTAAGGATAATATTTTAATGTTTTTAATATTGTTGTGCAGCACTTTGGAAACATTTTGTTGTTTAAAGGGGAACATTATCACAATTTCAGAATGGTTAAAACCATTAAAAATCAGTTCCCAGTGGCTTATTATATTTTTTGAAGTTTTTTTTCAAAGTTTTACCCATCACGCAATATCCCTAAAAAAAAGCTTCAAAGTGCCTGATTTTAACCATCGTTATAAACACCCGTCCATTTTCCTGTGACGTCACATAGTGAAGCCAACACAAACAAACATGGCGGAAAGAACAGCAAGCTATAGCGACATTAGCTCGGATTCAGACTCGGATTTCAGCGGCTTAAGCGATTCAACAGATTACGAATGTATTGCAACGGATGGTTGTAGTGTGGAGGCAGGTAGCGAAAACAAAATTGAAGAAGAAACTGAAGCTATTGAGCCATATCGGTTTGAACCGTATGCAAGCGAAACCGACGAAAACGACACGACAGCCAGCGACACGGGAGAAAGCGAGGACGAATTTGGCGATCGCCTTCTAACCAACGATTGGTATGTGTTTGTTTGGTATTAAAGGAAACTAACAACTATGAACTAGGTTTACATCATATGAAGTACATTTGGCAACAACATGCACTTTGAGAGTGCAGACAGCCCAATTTTCATCAATTAATATATTCTGTAGACATACCCTCATCCGTGCTCTTTTCCTGAAAGCTGATCTGTCCAGTTTTGGAGTTGATGTCAGCAGGCCAGGGAAGCTAGGGTCGATATTCTTCTCTTGATCATCTTCGGTGGCATAAGGGACGGTGTGAGCCAAGACATCCAGGGGGTTTAGCCATTGCTTGCCGTGCTACCGAGGTCCTTTGTCCCTGAATTGCTCACACACTCCGGCAGATTCAATGGGGGTCTGGCGGCAGATTTCTTTGACTTTATCGTTGGAAATGCATCTGCTTTGAGTGTCGCAGGATATCCACACATTCTTGCCATCTCTGTCGTAGCATAGCTTTCGTCGGTAAAGTGTGCGGAACAAACGTCCAATTTCTTGCCACTTTCGCATCTTTGGGCCACTGGTGCAACTTGAATCCGTCCCTGTTCGTGTTGTTACACCCTCCGACAACACACCGACGAGGCGTGATGTCTCCAAGGTACGAAAAACAGTCAAAAAAACGGAAAATAACAGAGCTGATTTGACTCGGGTGTTTGAGAAAATAGCGGATTGCTTCCCGATGTGACGTCACGTTGTGACGTCATCGCTCCGAGAGCGAATATTAGAAAGGCGTTTAATTCGCCAAAATTCACCCATTTAGATTTCGGAAATCGGTTAAAAAAATATATGGTCTTTTTTCTGCAACGTCAAGGTATATATTGACACTTACATAGGTCTGGTGATAATTTGCGCTTTACCTTCTCCCCCTTGGTTCTATTTTTAGGAAGTACAGTATTGCATTTCATTTTTATGCCGATGATTGCCAGATTTATTTTCCCATGGCACAAAATAACACGGTTCAAAGTCTTATTGACTGCCTGCACGACATCAAAGTCTGGCTTTCAGCTAACTTCCTGAGCCTAAATGAAGACAAAACAGAAGTTATGTTGTTCGGTCCAAGTCGCTCTCCCTCCCCCAACGTTGACCTCGGCACTCTGACCCCGTATCTCAGCGACTCTGTCACAAACCTGGGGGTAAAGTTTGACTCAGATTTTAAATTCGAAAAACAAATCAGCAGCGTCGTTCAAAAAAGCTTTTATCAATTACGCCAAATAGCGAAAGTGAAACCGCTTCTATCAAGACATGATCTTGAGAAATTAATCCACGCTTTTATCTCGACTCGTCTTGATTACTGTAATGCCCTGTATGTTGGCATTAGCCAGGCCTCCCTCGCCCGCCTGCAGCTCGTGCAGAACTCTGCTGCTCGTCTGCTAACACAGACCTGCAGACGTGAGCACATCACCCCTATTTTAGCGTCCCTTCACTGGCTCCCTGTGCGTTACCGAATACATTTTAAACTCCTTTTATTTGTTTTTAAATGTCTAAACAACCTCGCGCCAACCTATCTCTCCGACCTCCTTCAGCCTTACTGCCCCACCCGATCCTTAAGATCAGCCGACAGCTGCTGTTGACGGTCCCTGACACAAGGCTGAAGCTTAGAGGTGACAGAGCTTTCGCCGTTGCTGCTCCCAAGCTCTGGAACGACCTACCCCTGAGTGTTAGACAAGCCTCCTCTCTTCCTGTTTTTAAATCTCTCTTAAAAACATACTTTTATTCCATGGCTTTTAACACTGAGTGATATCCATCCTGCAATGGCGCCCCATAATACACCTGCTGTGAACCTGTTTTTATGTTTTTATGTTTTTATTAATTCTATTTTAATTATTTATTTTTTATCGTGTTGTGTTTGTGTTGTGTTGTGTTTGCTCGGTACTCGTTTTATCTTTTAACCTGCTCATTGTACAGCACTTTGGCTACCCCTGTGGTAAATTTTAAATGTGCTTTATAAATAAAGTTGATTTGATTTGATTTGATTTGATAATGTTCCTCTTTAAATGTGCTATATAAATAAAGTGGATTGGATTGGATTGGATAATTCAGCCTTTATTTTGCACTTGTACTCAATAACAAAGCACGGACTGAGTCAACAATGGGCCCCGTTTACACTGTACAACACCCTAACCCTGACCCTATCCCCCTAACCCTAACCCCTAACCCCTGGTAGTAACTACTTAGTGAATGCAGACTCAGCAACCTGCAACAAGTGCTTGGTAACGATATTGTAAATAATATTTAACCACAAGCCCAGATTCCAACGCTCATTTTAAACTTTATGGCTGACCTTAACACAACGAAACAGCATCCCTCATAAAAACACCGCTAGTGCTGAAGAGCTAGCTAGTAGCCACAACAACAACACACTGAGCGGACTTCCTCAGGTGATGAACGGTTAAGGCCGGGTTCAGCAACCCGCGGCTAGTGGCTCCCTGGACCTGTTTCAGAGATGTGTGAAAATGGACAAAGATGAAGAAAAAAAATTATTTTTTGTTTTGATATGGTTTGTGTAGGAGAACAAACATGACACAAACCTTCCTAATTGTTAGAAATCCGACTGTTTATATTAAACATGCTTCACTGATGAGAGTATTTGGCAAGTCCTACTAATTTCAGCGATCCTTGAACTCATCGTAGTTTGTTTACATGTGCAACTTTCTCCGACGCTGCCACAGAAAGACGTGTTTTATGCCACACTTTCTATGTCTTATTTTGTCCACCAAATGTTTTATGCTGTGTGGGAATGCACCAAGGTGAGCTTTGTTGATTTTATGGATTTGCTGGAGTGCTTATCAGGCATATTTGGCCAATCCATAAATGCACAAGCTAAATGATGCTAACATGCTATTTAGACTAGCTGTATGTACATATTGCATCATTATGCCTCGTTAGTAGCTATATTTGAGATCATTTAATTTCCTTGACCTATGTCCTCTGTATATTTAATTTATATTTGCATGTCTCATGACACATTATCTGTCATGATCCGTGGTCCGGATCATGTTTTGTGTTTTCTGTTCATTTTGGACTCCCTGAGTTCCTGTTTTGTGCACGTCTGGGTTTGTTTTGGTTACCATGGGTACTAATTGGTTTCACCTGCCTCTGATTAGTGTTCAGCACTAATCAGAGAGCTATTTATTCACGTTGCTCGCCACACTCGGTCTGGCTTCATTGTTTGCTTCATGCAACAGTCACGCTTGTAGTTCTTGTCTCCGATTGTATGCTTCCTGTGCTAAGAGGTAACCTTGGCTTCCCACGTTTTCCTTCTGCTTGTTTTGTGTTTTTGGTACGTGTTTAATTTTGAAGATTAAACCATGCTCCTACCTGCAAGTCCTGTCCAGAGTGATCCGTTTGCATCCCGGGGGAACAAACCTCGCAGCAAGTTGCATCAAAAAGTGACATCAGTGTGTAAAGGATATCACCACATGGGCTCAGGAACACTTCAGAAAACCTTTGTCAGTAATTACAGTTTGTCGCTACATCTGTAAGTGCAAGTTAAAACTCTGTTATACAAAGTGAAAGCCATTAATCAACAACACCCAGAAACGCCGCCGGCTTCACTGGGCCCGAGCTCATCTAAGATGGACTGATGCAAAGTGGAAAATGGTTCTATGGTCTGACGAGTCCACATTTGAAATTGTTTTTGAAAACTGCGGCCGTTGTGTCCTCCGGACCAAAGAGGATAAGAACCATCCGGACTGTTATAGGCGCAACGTTCAAAAGCAAGCATGTGTGATGGTATGGGGGTGTATTAGTGCCCAAGGCATGGGTAACTTACACATCTGTGAAGGCGCCATTAATGCTGAAAGGTACATACAGGTTTTGGAGCAACATATGTTGCCATCCAAGCAACGTTATCATGGACGCCCCTGCTTATTTCAGCAAGACAATGCCAAGTCACGTGTTACAACAGCGTGGCTTCATAGTAAAAGAGTGTGGGTACTAGACTAGCCTGTCTCCCACTGAAAATGTGTGGCGCATTATGAAGTGTAAAATACGACAACGGTTTACTGAGTGTTGTTAAAAGGAAAGGCCATGTAACACAGTGGTAAAAATGCTCCCTGGCCAACTTTTTTGCAATGTGTTGCTGCCATTAAACTCTAAGTTAATGATTATTTGCAAAAAAAAAACAAGTTTCTCAGTTTGAACATTGAATATCTTGTCTTTGCAGTCTATTCAATTGAATATAAGTTGAAAAGGATTTGCAAATCATTGTATTTTGTTTTTATTTACGAATTACACAACGTGCCAACTTCACTGGTTAAGTGCAGAAGGTTCTAAGACACTGTTGATATTTGAGAAAATTTGTATTTTAAGTGCGCCTCTTAGTCCGAAAAATACGTTAAATGTGTTTTTTTGACTAAAAAAAAATTGAATAATATATTTTTCTTAAACTTGTTTTAGGGACAAACCAAGCATTGAATTAAATCCAAATTTGATTAAAAAAGTATAACAAAATTATTTCACACAAAAAAAAAAAAAGTCACTATGTGTCCAAAGCCGCATTCTATTGGATCCACCCCACTTTCCAGGAGCAGCAGCATCCAAGCAAGCGAAGAGCAAGTTAAGATCTCATCAAGATGCGAACCAACCATAAGATGCAGATAGGAAAAAAGGTGTTTTATTCATCAGCGCTCAATTATGTATCACGAGCAGAGGCATCATTACGTCTTCCTGCTCGCTTCAGTCACCTATTGTGTTTGTTCTTATGGGCTCAGATGTTTAGCCTTTCCTTTGTGATTGCATCCCTCTGCAACAGATGCCCGTGGAGCTCAACACTACACCGCCGAACTGGGTCGTGGGTAACAAGTTGCCATGGCAACCTGTATTTGCCAGGCCCCGGAGCCAAGAAGCCGTTTCTTACGCGCACACTACCACGCTGCAAAAAGTGAAATCTAAGTAAGATTAAATATCTCAAATAAGGGTGATATTTGCTTATTTTCTGTCTGATAAAATAATTCTTCTCACTAAGCAGATTTGATGTTATAGTGTTTTACTTGTTTTAAGGGTTTTGGTCCTAAATGATCTCAGTGAGATATTACAGCTTGTTGCTGAGATTTGATGACCTATATTGAGTAAAACATGCTTGAAACTAGAATATCAACTGTTGCAAAGCTGTGTCATCAACACTCATAAGTATAAAACTACTTTTTTAAAGTAATATTTTCTTATTTCAAGCATGAACAAAAAAAAAAATGATTTTGACACAATTGTGTCTCATAATTAAAACGGATGACAGCCAAATGGACTTTGCTGTTTTATTTTCAATGAAACAATAGAAAATATGTACTCTTATTGTAGTACAGTTGGCACAGTACAGCAAACTGACAGTTAATATTTAAACATTTAACATGTGATATTTCTAACAATTTTGAACAGAAATAGTTCATGCACATTCAGATCAATTCTTCAAAATTACAATTAAGAACATTTTTGGCTGGGGGCTGTATATATGCGCACTAATTGACTGAAAAAGCACGCACTTGACGCGATGATGTCATGTTATCGATGGAAAAATGCATTTTTAGACAATATGAATTGCCTGAGCGGCTAGGAGACCCCGAGAGTAACAAGCGGTTGCCTTGTTGCCTTTCCATTAAGAACAATACATTCGTTTTTAGTATAAGTTTGCTGGTTTCAAGAAATGTAATGCCGAGCGCATATCATTATGTCAAGATAATGGCACTAGCATTTACTTAATTTAAGAATATTTTTCAACATATTGAGCAAAAAGGTCTCTTTTTTTCCTACCAAGAAAAATGCACTTGTTATTAGTGAGAATATACTTATTTTAAGGTATTTTTGGGTTCATTGAAGTTAGCTAATTAGGGACCGCAATGTCCCTTTGGGACAGAGGACCCTATTGTAATTGTAAGGTTTTATTATTATTATTCCGCGGCCTCTTTGAGCTGTAATTTGACCCCCCTAACATGCTTCAAAACTCACCATATTTAACACACACATCAGGACTGGCGAAAATTGCCATCTAATCAAAAAAAACAAACCCCAAAACTCAAAATTGCGCTCTAGCGCCCCCTAGGAAAAAACACAGAAAGAAACTGCTTGTAACTTCCGGTAGAACTGTCGTAGAGACATGAAACAAAAACTTCTATGTAGGTCTGCCTTAGACCTAGATTTCATACATTGACATCATTTAGCAAAAATCAACAGGAAGTTGGCAATTCCCCCTTCAAAACAAAAATTTAGTAACAACTGTCACTTTTGCCTCTTTGAGCTGTAATTTGACCCCCTTAACATACTTCAAAACTCACCAAACTGGACACACACACCAGTACTGGCAAAAATTGTGATCTAATAAAAAACCCAACCCCAAAACTCAAAATTGCGCTCTACTGCCCCCTAGGAAGAAAACTCAGACAAAACTGCCTGTAACTTCCAGTAGGAATGTCTTAGAGACATGCAACAAAAACCTCTATGTAGGTCTCACTTAGACCTACATTTCATGTATTGACAACTCCCAGCAAAAATCCACAGGAAGTTTGCAATTCCCCCTTCAAAAGAGTGCACTTGTTATTAGTGAGAATATACGTATTTTAAGGTATTTTTGGGTTCATTGAGGATAGCTAATTTGACTTGTTTTGGAAAGTCTTGACAAGCCAAATTTTCTTGTTCTATTAGCAGATAATTTTGCTCAGTTCCAATAAAATACTCCTAATTTTTGTATATTTTTTTCTTGTTTTTGAACACTGACTTTTTGCAGTGTAGCAGTGCTCCTCGTTCTCGTTTCCTCCCTCGTTACACTCTCTCCCGTGCACCTCGCACACCTCTTGCTTCCTTCTTTTGTCTTTTGCCTCCATCTTGCTGCCATCCACTCTGAATGGATGCCATAATGTGAAACAAGGCTAACCTGGCGCTGCCCTCCTCGCCGCCTGAGCGTGCCCAGATGATTTATGGTCCGCCACGGGCATAGTAACGTATTGTTTCTGCCAGGAAGTCGGTGTAAATGTGGCGCGGGTCTGCGGTCGTATTTCACAAAGAGGTGCGAAGGCGGGGTGCCGGCGGAGGTAGCGGGATGCAGCGAGGTGTAACACGGGAGCAACGGGCTGACCTCGGCGTGTCACCTCAATTCGGCTCTAATGAATAGTCCATTGATTTCCATTAGGCCCGGCTCGAACCGACCACTCTGCGCTGTCTGCTTCCCATTAGCGGGCTTTTAAAGCCGCCGCCACGGGCGGACCGGATGGTGTGTTTAAAAAGAGACCTGGGAATTCATGCATTAAAGCCAGTGGGGGGGGATAACCAGTGACGTGCAGTCAGGGGAGGCAGGTGAGGCGGGGCCTCACGTGCCATCATGGAAAGAAAAAAAATGTAAAAAGAAAAAAAAAAAATTAAATTGTTATATGTATCCAGTGATTATACTATAAACTTCCCCAGTTTCAGATTATTTTTATTCAAAAATCGCTGAATTCTCACATTTGCCGTTCAAATACTGAGAAGAGACTTGCGGTGAGTCACCAGCCAGTTGTGCCTCACCATGGATTGCGCAATGACTCGGCTAACTGCTGGCCTGCTGTGCAGTGAGACCGTATTGCTATATGAATTATATTATACATTTCCATAGTTTAGTTAGCTGAGGTATATAATGTACAGTGTATTTTGTCAACAACTGTATGTGTGTAACGTATTTCTTGTGCTGAGCAATCATAAAACGGCTGCGAAGACGCACTGTGTGAGGCTCGCAGTAATCCCGCCTCCTGGTGGTAGAGGGCGCTAGTGATCCCAGAGATCATTCTTGCGACTACTCGGCTGCAGAATAAGTGACAACAAGCAGCAACAGTTAGAGTTTTCCTCTCGCCTGGACTTTTAACATGGAGGATTACATATCTAAAATAAAACAGTTTTCTAAACTGGACTTTCAATCCAAGCAGGAGGTAATAATTAAAGGAAGATCTCCATCGAGACAGAGAGACTTTTAAAACTGAAGAAAGATAAGGAAGACTTCTATAAACAAGTTATCGATGCTTTTGTTCAAAAAGAGCGGCGCATGGCATACTTGCCAACCTTGAGACCTCCAATTTCGGGAGGTGGGGGGTGGGTGCGGGGGGCGTGGTTGGGGCACGGGCGTGGTTGGGGGCCTGGTTAAGAGGGGAGGAGTATATTTACAGCTAGAATTCACCAAGTCAAGTATTTCATATATATATATCCCAGCGACCCCGAAGGGAATAAGCGGTAGAAAATGGATGGATGGATGGATGGATGGATATATATATATATATATATATATATATATATATATATATATATATATATATATATTTATATATATATATAAATAAAATAAATACTTGAATTTCAGTGTTCATTTATTTACACATATACACACACATAACACTCATCTACTCATTGTTGAGTTAAGGGTTGAATTGTCCATCCTTGTTCTATTCTCTGTCACTATCTTTCTAACCATGCTGAACACCCTCTCTGATTATGCATTGCTGTGTGGCACGCACAAAAGTGCTTTCATCAAATGCACTAGATGGCAGTATTGTCCTGTTTAAGAGTGTCACAACATTGCTGTTTACAGCAGACGGACTGCTTTACTGTAGACGTTCTTTATATTGTGGGAAAGCAGACTCAGGTCCTGAATTTTGGGAGATTTTCAGGAGAAAATTTGTCCCGGGAGGTTTTCGGGAGAGGTGCTGAATTTCGGGAGTCTCCCGGAAAATCCGGGAGGGTTGGCAAGAATGGCGCATGGACTTCATTTATAAGTAAAGGTAAGACCATAATAACGTTTTTTTTTATTAAATATGCTTTTTTGTGTGCTACAGTTTGTATGTGTAAAGTTAAAGTTAAGTTAAAGTACCAATGATTGTTACACACACTAGGTGTGGTGAAATGTGTCCTCTGCATTTGACCCATCCCCTTGCTCACCCCCTGGGAGGTGAGGGGGGCAGTGGGCAGCAGCGGCGCCGCGCCCGGGAATCATTTTTGGTGATTTAACCCCCAATTCCAACCCTTGATGCTGAGTGCCAAGCAGGGAAGAATGCTGGTATGAGCTTTTAAACATAACCCGTTAACTGCTGCCAATCAAATGGTGAATAAGATACTCTTTAGGGTTCATATGTTTGTAAATCTGACTGTGATGAAGTCAGTGCCTCACCAGTCATGAACCTCACCGCACGTCACTGGGGATAACACATCTCAGCAGAACTTGTAAAACGTCAAGTCTTTCGAAATGTGCAGATTAGGTCACCTGGAGTAAGGATTAGCACAATCCACTGGCAGATTTTATTTCTCATATTGATGAGAAGGACGCAACCTTCTGGTCTCCAGTGCATTGACCCCCGTGGCCCCCTCCCCTGGGGCCTGGCCTGTTTCTGCAGCTTGGGGTTTTAGAGCCCATCCGGCCCTTCTCCACCTCCCCGCATCTTCATTAACATTAATAGGATTTGGATCTATTATGCAACGAACCTCTGCTCCGTTATGCAACGCGGAGTCTCAGAATCATCACTTTAGAGGCGAGCGTCTTAACTCATGACTTCATCCGGGCGCAGACTCACTGGGCTTATAGCGTGCGCTGGCACATGACCCCAGCATCCAGAGCATCCAGAGTGAGCGCTCTTGTCGAAGTCACCGAGCGAAAAAGACGCCAGTCGATCAGAAGGCTGACACACAGAAAATACATAAATAAATGCTTTAAAATGTAATATCAGAAATTATCGGTATCGGTTTCAACCTCCCGATATTCCCGGGATCTACCGAATTTCAGTGCCCCTCCCGAAAATCTCCCGGGGCAACCATTCTCCCGATTTCCACCCGGACAACGTTATTGGGGGCGTGCCTTAAAGGCACAACAACCTGTCATCACGTCCGCTTTTCCTCCATACAAACAGCGTGCCGGCCCAGTCACATAATATATGCGGCTTTTACACAAACACAAGTGAATGCAAGGCATACTTGATCAACAGCCATACAGGTCACACTGAGGGTGGCCGTATAAACAACTTTAACACTGTTACAAATATGCGCCACACTGTGAACTCACACCAAACAAGAATGACAAACACATTTCGGGAGAACATCCGCACCGTAACACAACATAAACACAACAGGACAAATATCCAGAACCCCTTGCAGCACTAACTCTTCCGGGACGCTACAATATACACCCCCCGCTACCACCAAACCCCGCCCACCTCAACCCCGCCCCCCATCTCCTGAATTCGGAGGTCTCAAGGTTGGCAAGTATACTCTAGTATAAAAATAAATAAATAATAAAAAATAGTATACTCTGGACCAGGGGTCAGGAACCTTTTTGGCTGAGAGAGCCATGGAAGCCAAATATTTTAAAATGTATTTCCGTGAGAGCCATATAATATTTTTTTAACACTGAATACAACTAGATGCGTGCATTTTTAAGTAAGACCAACATTAGAGTATAACACGTCTGTTATTCTTTTTAATAACATTTTTATTCTGAAGCTAACTAATAATAAATAAAATACTTCTTATCATTAATGCGACTTCTTGAACAGGTGCGGTAGAAAACGGATGGATGGATTAAAATGCATGAGAATGTTTTATATTTTGAACGTTATTTTTAACACTGATTACCAGCGGAATTATTCATTACTTATTGTGTTAAGCAATGTCAGCTAAGATTAATCTGAGAGCCAGATGCAGTCACCAAAAGAGCCACATCTGGCTCTAGAGCCATAGGTTCCCTACCCCTGCTCTGGACTGAAGCTGTGTGTCTTCATTGTTTTTGTAGCTGCTGTTTTGAGGCATGTTTTAAAAAACAAAACAAATAATGCACTTTGTGAAAGTCAAAGTATAGTATTTCCCATAGTTGTAGTGGGTATTAGGATTATCTCAGGGAGAGCATGTCCCAAATTCCAAGCTGCTGTTTTGAGGCATGTTAAAAAAAATAATGCACTTTGTGACTTCAATAATAAATATGGCAGTGCCATGTTGGCATTTTTTTCCATAACTGGAGTTGAAGTTGTTCTCTTATTTTGGAAAACCTTGTTTTTGATTGATTGATTGATTGATTGAAACTTGTATTAGAAGATTGCGCAGTACAGTACATATTCCGTACAATTGACCACTAAATGGTAACACATAGAGATGTCCGATAATATCGGCCTGCCGATATTATCGGCCGATAAATGCGTTATAATGTAATATTGGAAATTATCGGTATCGTTTTTTTGTTTTTTTGTTTTTTATTAAATCAACATAAAAAACACAAGGTACACTTACAATTAGTGCACCAACCCAAAAAACCTTCCTCCCCCATTCACACTCATTCACACAAAAGGGTTGTTTCTTTCTGTTAATAATATTCTGGTTCCTACATTATATATCAATATATATCAATACAGTCTGCAAGGGATACAGTCCGTAAGCACACATGATTGTGCGTGCTGCTGGTCCACTAATAGTACTAACCTTTAACAGTTAATTTTACTCATTTGCATTAATTACTAGTTTCTATGTAACTGTTTTTATATTGTTTTACTTTCTTTTTTATTCAATAAAATGTTTTCAATGTATTTATCTTATTTTATTTTATAATTTTTTTTTTGAAAAGTACCTTATCTTCAGCGTACCTGGTTGTCCAAATTAGGCATAATAATGTGTTCATTCCACAACTGTATATATCGGTTGATATTGGTATCGGTAATTAAAGAGTTGGACAATATCGGAATATCGGATATCGGCAAAAAGCCATTATCGGACATCCCTAGTAACACCCGAATACATTTTTCAACTGTCGGGGTCCACGTTAATCAATTCATGGTAAAGTTACATTGTTTAATGCATCCAGCGAGGCATCACCACAAAATTAGGCATCATTATGTGTTAATTCCACGACTGTATATAAGTATTTGGCCACCTGCCTTGACTCACATATGAACTTGAAGTGCCGTCCCATTCCTGACCCATAAGGTTCAATATGATGTGGGTCCACCTTTTGCAGCTATTACGGCTTAAAGTCTTCTGGGAAGGCTGCGGAGTGTATTTATAAGAAATTTCGACCATTCTTCCAAAAGCGCGTTGGTGAGGTCACACGCTGATGTTGGTCGAGAAGGCCTGGCTCTCAGTCTCCGTTCTAATTCATCCCAGAGGTGTTCTATCGGGTTCAGGTCAGGACTCTGTGCAGGTCAGTCAAGTTCATCCACACCAGACTCGGTCATTCACGTCTTTATGGACCTTGCTTTGTGCACTGGAGCACAGTCATGTTGGAAGAGGAAGGGGCCCGCTCCAAACTGTTCCCACAAGGTTGGGAGCATGGAATTGTCCAAAATGTTTTTGGTATCCTGGAGCATTCAAAGTTCCTTTCACTGGAACTAAGGGGCCAAGCCCAACTGGCTTAGATGCAGCTGCTCAGCCATGGAAACCCATTCCATGAAGCTCTCTGCGTACTGTACGTGGGCTAATTGGACGGTCACATGAAGTTTGGAGCTCTGCAGCAACTGACTGTGCAGAAAATCTTTGCACTATGCACTTCAGCATCCGCTGACCCTTCTCTGTTAATTTACGTGGCCTACCACTTCGTGGCTGAGTTGCTGTTGTTCCCAAACTCTTCCATTTTCTTATAATAAAGCCGACAGTTGACTTTGGAATATTTAGGAGCGAGGAAATTTCATGACTGGATTTGTTGCACAGGTGGCATCCTATGACAGTTCCATGCTGGAAATCACTGAGAGCGGCCCATTCTTTCACAAATGTTTGTAGAAACAGTCTCCATGCCTAAGTGCTTGATTGTATGCACCTGTGGCCGGGCCAAGTGATTAGGACACCTGATTCTCATCATTTGGATGGGTGGTCAAAAACCTTTGGCAATATAGTGTATATGTCGGCAAACACAGAAATGATTGCTTGTGTTTTATGTTGACCAGACCTTGTAAGATCCAAGCTATTACTCGTGGGTCATTAATGAACGAGCTCCAAACAAGGATTTTTTTTTCTTTCTGTTAGGTCAAAATGTGATCTGATAACACAGACGCCGATCAGAAGGAAGTGGGTAGGGGTTTACACACACACACACACACACACACACACAGCACCGTCGTGATGAGCACACCAACAGGCGGGTGGGAGACGTGAGAGAGTGAGAGAGAACTTGTTACATGATTAGCATCGTGTAGTCTCTTAATTAACGTAATTAAAAGACTACTTGCTAGAAATGTCAGCAAGTGATTAACAGTCAAAAAAAAAGCTGAAGCACATTGTTTTTCTGAAGACGAGCAGACGCCGTTATCTGGATGTTGGGAGTGGAACTACTCTTAAAAATGTTTTTACCGTATTTTTCAGACTATAAGTCGCAGTTTTTTTCATAGTTTGGCCGGGGGTGCGACTTATACTCAGGAGCGACTTATGTGTGAAATTATTAACACATTACCGTAAAATATCAAATAATATAATTTAGCTCATTCACGTAAGAGACTAGACGTATAAGATTTCATGGGATTTAGCGATTAGGAGTGACAGATTGTTTGGTAAACGTATAGCATGTTCTATATGTTATAGTTATTTGAATGACTCTTACCATAATATGTTACGTTAACATACCAGGCACGTTCTCAGTTGGTGTCAGGACTTGGTTCTTGGGGTTTGTTTTCCCAAAAGGCAACGGAAAGTTGGCTCGGGTGAGACGGGAATGTGAGTACATGATTTATTAAACACTATCAAAAAAGAACAAACGAAAGGCGCACACAAGGGCGGAGGTAAAAAAAACTTGACTAATGAAAACAAAAGACTTGCACAAAGGCAAAGGACTATGAACAAAAAACAAAAACTTACTTGGCATGGAACCTTGCACATGGCATGAAGAACAGTGATCATAAAGTGTGATGTTGCCAGAAAGACAGCCTGGCAACTCGAAGCTTAAATAACAGTGACATGATTAGTGAAAACAGGTGCGTGACTCAAAACGTGAAACAGGTGCGTGACGTGACAGGTGAAAACTAATGGTTACTATGGTGACAAAACAAGAGAGTGAAACCAGGAACTAAAAGTGTCCAAAAAACAAAAACATGATCAACACAGACATGACAGTTGGTTATTTATGCCTCATATAACGTACACTTATTCAGCCTGTTGTTCACTATTCTATATTTATTTTAAATTGCCTTTCAAATGTCTATTCTTGGTGTTGGGTTTTATCAAATAAATTTCCCCAAAAAATGTGACTTATACTCCAGTGCGACTTATATATGTTTTTTTCCTTCTTTATTATGCATTTTCAGCCGGTGCGATTTATACTCCGGAGCGACTTACTGTATACTCCGAAAAATATGGTACTCAAGCCCAATGAGTCACAAGTTAAAAAAAAACTTCTTGTTATAAATTGTTTTTATATTTGCTAATTAGGGATGTCCGATAATGGCTTTTTTGCCGATATCCGATATTCCGATATTGTCCAACTCTTAATTACCGATACCGATATCAACCGGTACCGATATATACAGTCGTGGGATTAACACATTATTATGCCTAATTTGGACAACCAGGTATGGTGAAGATAAGGTCCTTTTTAAAAAAGTTAATAAAATAAGATAAATAAATTCAAAACATTTTCTTGAATAAAAAAGAAAGTAAAACAATATAAAAAGAGTTACATAGAAACTAGTAATGAATGATCCATCCATCCATCCATTTTCTACCGCTTATTCCCTTTTGGGGTCGCGGGGGGCGCTGGAGCCTATCTTAGCTACAATCGGGCGGAAGGCGGGGTACATGAATGTAATGAATGAAAATGAGTAAAATGAACTGTTAAAGGTTAGTACTATTAGTGGACCAGCAGCACGCACAATCATGTGTGCTTACGGACTGTATCCCTTGCAGACTGTATTGATATATATTGATATATAATGTAGGAACCAGAATATTAATAACAGAAAGAAACAACCCTTTTGTGTGAATGAGTGTGAATGAGTGTAAATGGGGGAGGGAGGTTTTTTGGGTTGGTGCACTAATTGTAAGTGTATCTTGTGTTTTTTATGTTGATTTAATAAAAAAAAATTAAAATTAAAATTTAAAAAAACGATACCGATAATAAAAAATAACGATACCGATTATTTCCGATATTACATTTTAAAGCATTTATCTCTATTGCTAATGTTTTTTTAAATTGAAGAAAATGATTTTGTGCGTGAGTAAAAACATTGTTCTGTGTTTGTGGAGTTTTACCAGTAATTTCTCTCCATGTGGATGCTGCTTTTTATTTTTGTTGTTGACGTTTTAATTATATTTTGCATTGTGATGATTTGTGGATGTTGTGTTTTTTCATTGTCTATAGTTGGACTTCTACAACACAATACACACAATCAGAGCTTGAACCTTTTTGTCTACTTTCATCATTTGTTTTTTGTAGCAATGTGTTACATGTCCTTTGAATGACAAAAAATGTAATACAATTGCATGTTTACATTAGAAAAATGTACATGTGCCCAAAGATTGGCTGGCGACCAGCCTATTGCCAGTCAGCTGGGATGGGTTCCAGCTTACATGTGACCTGTGTGAGGATAGGCGGTATAGAAAATGGATTAATGGCAATCAGAGATTAATTTTGCATGTAATTTAGTAATAAATCCAATTAAGCAACACAAAAATATGTGGAGCCATCGGTGAGCCAAAAGTACAGGCTCTTTTTATGGAACCGTGCCAAAAGAACCAGCTCGCTTAAAAGAGTTGTAATTCCCATCACTATAAGGCGGGGGTCCGCAACTGAGAGCGGCTCTTTAGTGCCGCCCTAGTGGCTCCCTTGATCATTTTAAAAAAGGATTGAAAATGAAAAAAGATGGGGGATAAATAATTTTTTAGCTTTAGTATGTTTTTTGTTTGAATACAAACATGACACAAACCTTCCCAATTGTTAGAAACCCGCCGTTTAATATGTTTGTGTGTATGCTTCACGATGAACATCGTTTTTTCCTACTAATTTCGGCGGTCCTTGAACTCACCATAGTGTGGGCTGTGACGCAACAGTTTGTTTACATGTAAAATCTTCCACTCCTTCTTTGTCTCATTTTGTCCACCAAAAGTTTTATACTGTGTGTGAATGCACAAAGGTGCGCTTTGTTGATGTTATTGACTTGTTGGAGCGCTAATCAGGCATATTTGGTCCCTGCAAGCTAATCAATGCTAACATGCTATTTAGGCTAGCTGTATGTACATATTGCATCATTATGCCTCATTTGTAGGTATATTTGAGCTCATTTAATGTCCTTTACATTTATCCTCTTTGTATATAATTTAGTTTTGCATGTCTCGTGACACATTATCTGTATGTAATTTTTGTACGTAACATTTCTGTCAACGAAGATTTACTTAAGCCTGTGACATATAGTAGGATATATAGCTAATATAGACACTTACGCTCTAGACAGATTAGTTTTTTAAAAGCCTTATATAAGTTTTGTATTGAAAGCAACACATGATGTAAGTGTCTATATTAGTTATATTAGCCTACTATCAAAATTTTTGCAACATTGGAAATGATTAGTAAAATGGAGGCTTCTCACAGGATGAGATAACTTCTGGAAATTACTGGTTCAGAATGGTCAAAGGTATAGATGTGTGTGTCCAAGTTAAAGGAAACGGCAGGCTGTCTTCTTTTAATAGATTTATTACAATCTTTGCAAGCTGGGTAATGTTTGCTGTGGTCTGGAACAACATGGCACACAAACAACTATCAGAAATGCAGTCAATATTACATACAGATAATGTGTCATGAGACATGCAAATATAAATTAAATACACAGAGGACATAAGTCAAGGAAATTAAATGAACTCAAATATACCTACAAACGAGGCATAATGATGCAATATGTGCATACAGCTAGCCTAAATAGCATGTTAGCATCGATAAGCTTGCAGTCATGGATTGACCAAATATGCCTGATAAGGACTCCAGCAAATCAATAAAATCAACAAAGCTCACCTTTGTGCATTCACGCACAGCATAAAACATTTGGTGGACAAAATGAGACAAAGAAAGAGTGACATAAAACACGTCTTTATGTGGCAGCGTCAGATAAATTTGTACATGTAAACAAACTACGGTGAGTTCAAGGACTGCTGAAATTAGTAGGACAAAACGGTGCTTGCCAAATGCTCTCATCAGTGAAGCATGTTTAGTATAAACAGTGGGATTTCTAACAATTAGGAAGGTTTGTGTCATGTTTGTCCTCCTACAGAAACCATATTAAAACAAAAAAATATATAATTTTTTTTATCTTTTTCCATTTTCACACATCTCTGAAAGAGGTCCAAGGAGCCACTAGGACGGCGCTAAAGAGCCGCATGTGGCTCTAGAGCTGCGAGTTGCTGATACACTATTTACACTATTGATTTTATTTAGCTCAAAATATTATATGTAAAAAAATTAAAAAAAAGGGAATAACTAAATAATATAAATATATAATTGATATTGTGACACCTGTCTTGTTGTGTGATTATAATTGTCATCAAAAATGTACGACTTAAAAAAAAAGTATCAGCATCGGTATGGAAATACTTTGTAATGGATCAATACCCAAATGTGTCGTATTGCCCAGTACAGTACATTTTGACACAAGTGTTCAGTAAACAGAACCATGTTACAGCAACCAGTATTAACAGTAAATTAGCAAGTAGATTCATAATCATTTTGAGAAAATAATACAATTGTAAATAGCGCAATTTGTTAAAATTAAGAGCCTTTGCAACTTATTTTGAAATTGTACCATTATCATGTATGTATCAAATAATATATTGTATTAGGGTTGTACGGTATACCGTTATTTGTATAGTACCGCGATACTAATGAATCATATTCGGTACTATACCGCCTCTAAAAAGTATGCTTCACTACACACCGTAGCTCACCGGCATCAAAATGTAAACAAACGCCATTGGTGGATCCACACCTAACATCCACTGTAATGATACCAAGTACAAGAACGTATCTGGTCGATACTACTATGATCCATCCATCCATCCATCTTCTTCCGCTTATCCGAGGTCGGGTCGCGGGGGCAGCAGCCTAAGCAGGGAAGCCCAGACTTCCCTCTCCCCAGCCACTTCGTCCAGCTCCTCCCGGGGGATCCCGAGGCGTTCCCAGGCCAGCCGGGAGACATAGTCTTCCCAACGTGTCCTGGGTCTTCCTCGTGGCCTCCTACCGGTCGGACATGCCCTAAACACCTCCTTAGGGAGGCGCTCGGGTGGCATCCTGACCAGATGCCCGAACCACCTCATCTGGCTCCTCTCGATGTGGAGGAGCAGCGGCTTTACTTTGAGCTCCCCCCGGATGACAGAGCTTCTCACCCTATCTCTAAGGGAGAGCCCCGCCACCCGGCGGAGGAAACTCATTTCGGCCGCTTGTACCCGTGATCTTGTCCTTTCGGTCATAACCCAAAGCTCATGACCATAGGTGAGGATGGGAACGTAGATCGACCGGTAAATTGAGAGCTTTGCCTTCCGGCTCAGCTCCTTCTTCACCACAACGGATCGATACAGCGTCCGCATTACTGAAGACGCCGCACCGATCCGCCTGTCGATCTCACGATCCACTCTTCCCTCACTCGTGAACAAGACTCCGAGGTACTTGAACTCCTCCACTTGGGGCAAGATCTCCTCCCCAACCCGGAGATGGCACTCCACCCTTTTCCGGGCGAGAACCATGGACTCGGACTTGGAGGTGCTGATTCTCATCCCAGTCGCTTCAACCTCAGCTGCGAACCGATCCAGTGAGAGCTGAAGATCCTGGCCAGATGAAGCCATCAGGACCAAATCATCTGCAAAAAGCAGAGACCTAATCCTGCAGCCACCAAACCGGATCCCCTCAACGCCTTGACTGCGCCTAGAAATTCTGTCCATAAAAGTTATGAACAGAATCGGTGACAAAGGGCAGCCTTGGCGGAGTCCAACCCTCACCGGAAACGTGTCCGACTTACTGCCGGCAATGCGAACCAAGCTCTGACACTGATCATACAGGGAGCGGACCGCCACAATCAGACAGTCCGAAACCCCATACTCTCTGAGCACTCCCCACAGGACTTCCCGAGGGACACGGTCGAATGCCTTCTCCAAGTCCACAAAGCACATGTAGACTGGTTGGGCAAACTCCCATGCACCCTCAAGGACCCTGCCGAGAGTATAGAGCTGGTCCACAGTTCCACGACCAGGACGAAAACCACACTGTTCCTCCTGAATCCGAGGTTCGACTATCCGGCGTAGCCTCTTCTCCAGTACACCTGAATAGACCTTACCGGGAAGGCTGAGGAGTGTGATCCCACGATAGTTAGAACACACCCTCCGGTTCCCCTTTTTAAAGAGAGGAACCACCACCCCGGTCTGCCAATCCAGAGCTACTGCCCCCGATGTCCACGCGATGCTGCAGAGTCTTGTCAACCAAGACAGCCCTACAGCATCCAGAGCCTTAAGGAACTCCGGGCGGATCTCATCCACCCCCGGGGCCTTGCCACCGAGGAGCTTTTTAACTACCTCAGCAACCTCAGCCCCAGAAATAGGAGAGCCCACCACAGATTCCCCAGGCACTGCTTCCTCATAGGAAGACGTGTTGGTGGGATTGAGGAGGTCTTCGAAGTATTCCCTCCACCGATCCACAACTTCCGCAGTCGAGGTCAGCAGAACACCATCCGCACCATACACGGTGTTGGTAGTGCACTGCTTCCCCTTCCTGAGGCGGCGGATGGTGGTCCAGAATCGCTTCGAAGCCGTCCGGAAGTCGTTTTCCATGGCTTCCCCGAACTCCTCCCATGTCCGAGTTTTTGCCTCCGCGACCGCTGAAGCCGCACACCGCTTGGCCTGTCGGTACCTGTCCGCTGCCTCAGGAGTCCCATGAGCCAAAAGAACCCGATAGGACTCCTTCTTCAGCTTGACGGCATCCCTCACCGCCGGTGTCCACCAACGGGTTCTAGGATTACCGCCACGACAGGCACCAACTACCTTGCGGCCACAGCTCCAATCATCCGCCTCGACAATAGAGGTGCGGAACATGGTCCACTCGGACTCAATGTCCAGCACCTCCCTCGTGACATGTTCAAAGTTCTTCCGGAGGTGGGAATTGAAACTCTCTCTGACAGGAGACTCTGCCAGACGTTCCCAGCAAACCCTCACAATGCGTTTGGGCCTGCCAGGTCTGTCCGGCATCCTCCCCCACCATCGCAGCCAACTCACCACCAGGTGGTGATCGGTAGAAAGCTCCGCCCCTCTCTTCACCCGAGTGTCCAAAACATGAGGCCGCAAATCCGATGACACAACTACAAAGTCGATCATAGAACTGCGGCCTAGGGTGTCCTGGTGCCAAGTGCACATATGGACACCCTTATGCTTGAACATGGTGTTCGTTATGGACAATCCGTGACGGGCACAAAAGTCCAATAACAAAACACCACTTGGGTTCAGATCCGGGCGGCCATTCTTCCCAATCACGCCTCTCCAGGTTTCACTGTCGTTGCCAATATGAGCGTTGAAGTCCCCCAGTAGAACGAGGGAATCACCCGGGGGAGCACTCTCAAGTACTCCCTCGAGTGAATCCAAAAAGGGTGGGTACTCTGAGCTGCTGTTTGGCGCGTAAGCGCAAACAACAGTCAGGACCCGTCCCCCCACTCGAAGGCGGAGGGAAGCTACCCTCTCGTCCACCGGGTTGAACTCCAACATGCAGGCTCTGAGCCGGGGGGCAACAAGAATTGCCACCCCAGCCCGTCGCCTCTCACTGCTGGCAATGCCAGAGTGGAAGAGAGTCCAGCCCCTCTCGAGAGAACTGGTTCCAGAGCCCTTGCTGTGCGTCGAGGTGAGTCCGACTATATCCAACCGGAACTTCTCTACCTCGCGCACTAGCTCAGGCTCCTTCCCCCCCAGCGAGGTGACGTTCCACGTCCCAAGAGCTAGCTTCTGTAGCCGAGGATCGGACCGCCAAGTGCCCTGCCTTCGGCTACCGCCCAGCTCACATTGCACCCGACCTCTATGGCCCCTGCTATGGGTGGTGAGCCCATTGGAGGGGGGACCCACGTTGCCTCTTCGGGCTGTGCCCGGCCGGGCCCCATGGGGACAGGCCCGGCCACCAGGCGCTCGCCATCGTGCCCCAACTCCGGGCCTGGCTCCGGAGGGGGGCCCCGGTGACCCGCGTCCGGGCGAGGGAAATCTGAGTCTCGGTTCTTGCATTTCCATAGAAGTCTTCGAGCTGCTCTTTGTCTGATCCCTCACCTAGGACCTGTTTGTCTTGGGAGACCCTACCAGGGGGCATGGAAGCCCCCGGACAACATAGCTCCTAGGATCATTGGTACATGCAAACTCCTCTACCACGTTAAGGTGGCAGCTCAGAGAGGAGACTACTACTATGATAACATCGATATTTTTTAGCATTTTTTAAAATGTATATCATGTTTATAAACTCAAGAAGTATGTCCCTGGACACATGAGGACTTTGAATATGACCAATGTCTGATCCTGTAACGACTTGGTATCGGATTGATACCCAAATGTGTGGTATCATCCAAAACTAATGTAAAGTATCAAAAAACGGAAGAATAAGTGATTATTACATTTTAACAGAAGTGTAGATAGAACATGTTAAAAGAGAAAGTAAGCCGATATTAACAGTAAACGAACAAGTAGATTAATAATTCATTTTCTACCGCTTGTCCTTAATAATTTTGACAAAATAATAGAATGGAAAATGACACAATATGTTACTGCATATGTCAGCAGACTAATTAGGATTCTTTGTTTGTTTACTTACTACTAAAAGACAAGTTGTCTAGTATGTTCACTATTTTATCTAAGGACAAACTTGCAATAAGAAACGTATGTTTAATGTACCCTAAGATTTTTTTGTTAAAATAAAGCCAATAATGCCATTTTTTGTGGTCCCCTTTATTTAGAAAAGTACCGAAAAGTATCAAAATACATTTTGGTATGGGGACAACACTATATTATAATATTTAATTGTTATTGCAAGAGGCTGCAGGGATTTAAAGCCATATAGCCCGTTCCTAGTTCTAATCCATTTTACAATGGTTTGCGGTACTAAGTGTCATTCTAGTTATAATCGAGGTTAGTGGCTTTGACGTTCAAGTACCGGTACTCCGCTAAGCCACAGATGTCCCTCCCTCCCCTTGGTGGAGGCAAAGTCAATTTGCTCTTTTCAACTCATCAATAGGAACCGCAGTCCCACAAGACTGTAATGCAACCTGCTCTGAGGAGTCAATAGAAAACTAAAAAATTGATCATTTTCCTTCAAAATAAAATAAACCTGATCGCTGGGGGTTTTGCAGGATGTTATGCTTTTTTTATGGGGTGGGGGGGGGGGGGGGGGGGGTTCACCATGTAAAATGCTTGGAGTCTCTAGAGAAAAGTGCTATGTAAATATAATTCACTTCACTTAATGGAGAAAGTGTGTGCTTCAATTGTGTGAAAGATCTGCCAGGATGTGTTGATGGAGCCTGTGTTGTATGAGGGGCCGTTAGGGACATTATTCAGAATTACCTCTTACATACACTACTGAAATGCTCTCACATAAACAACTGAAATGTTTTTCTCTCACACACACTACTGAAACACTCTTATACACACTACTGAAACACTCTTATACACACTACTGAAATGCTCTCACATAAACAACTGAAAGGTTTTCCTCTCACACACACTACTGAAACACTCTTATACACACTACTGAAACACTCTTATACACACTACTGAAATTCTCTCACATAAACAACTGAAATGTGTTTCTCTCACACACTACTGAAACACTCTTATACACACTACTGAAACACCCTTATACACACTACTGAAATTCTCTCACATAAACAACTGAACATTTTTTCTCTCACACACACTACTGAAACACTCTTATACACACTACTGAAACACCCTTATACACTCTACTGAAATGCTCTCACGTAAACAACTGAAATGTTTTCCTCTCACACACTACTGAAACACTCTTATACACACTTATACAGTTGTTTAGTTGTTTGTTTGTGAGAGCATTTCAGTAGTGTGTATAAGAGTGTTTCAGTAGTGTGTATAAGAGTGTTTCAGTAGTGTGTGTGAGAGAAAAACATTTCAGTTGTTTATGTGAGAGCATTTCAGTAGCGTGTATAAGAGTGTTTCAGTAGTGTGCATAAGAGTGTTTCAGTAGTGTGTGTGAAAGAAAAAGATTTCAGTTGTTCATGTGAGAGCATTTCAGTAGTGTGTATAAGAGTGTTTCAGTAGTGTGTATAAGAGTGTTTCAGTAGTGTGTGTGAGAGAAAAAGATTTCAGTTGTTTATGTGAGAGCATTTCAGTAGCGTGTATAAGAGTTTTTTAGTAGTGTGTATAAGAGTGTTTCAGTAGTGTGTGTGGGAGAAAAACATTTCAGTTGTTTATGTGAGAGCATTTCAGTAGTGCAAATAAGAGGTAATTCTGAATAATGTCCCTAACGGCCCCTCATAGTGTTGGGTCCTGTGCTCTTCCCAGTGGATCCTCTGTCATCCTTTACACGGTGAAGCGAGTGTTGCTGTCTGCACGTCACACTTCAGCCGCGGAGAACATCAAACATCGGCAAAGGTGCACCTGCATCAACTCTGCAAACATTGCGATCAAGACGATGCTCTCGGGGGGTTGCCAGATGGAACAGGTTGCCTTGGAAACTACAGCACAAAAGTCCCTTGATTCCAACCTTTTTTTTTTTTCGAACTTCCCTCTTTTGCTGGGGGATCTATTTTTAAACCGGCTGTTATATAAGACGCAACTCCAATTCTGCCTCCTCCTGGTCTTGACTGTGGATGATCACACGCCGAGGAAAGCGCGTGATCGTTCCCCGCGTTTTCAGATGTAGACGTGCTCGAGTGGCGCCCCAGAAAGCATCTCCCGCGTTTTCTATATGATTTATTTAGCATCGCAGCGTGTCTTATTTATGCCATCTGGTCACAGGGAGGAAACTTTGGAGACGTTTCTTCAAAGACAAAACGCGTATCTTGACCCTTGCTCTCTCACCCCCCCTGCAGGATGCTTTGAGTGCTGCATCAAGTGTCTGGGCGGGGTGCCCTACGCCTCCCTGGTGGCCACCATCCTCTGCTTCTCCGGCGTGGCCCTGTTCTGCGGCTGCGGCCACGTGGCGCTGACGGGCACGCTGACCATGCTGGAGAACCACTTCTCCAGGATCACCACCGACCACGCCACCCTCACCATGGTGTAAGTTGCTGTTTCTTAACCATAGGGCTGACACCGAAAAAATAGCCCTTTCTCACACTGCAAAAAGTCAGTGTGCAAAAACAAGAAGAAAAAAAAAGAAAAATGAGGGGTATTTTATTTGAACTCAGCAAAATTATCTGCCAATAGAACAAGAACATTTGGCTTGTCAAGACTTTCCAAAACAAGTAAAATTAGCTAACTTCAATGAACCCCAAAATACCTTAAAATAAGTATATTCAAACTAATAACAAGTGCACTTTTCTTGGTGGAAATAAAAATTAGACCTTTTTGCTCAGTATGTTGAAAAATATTCTTAAATGAAGTAAATGCTAGTGCCATTATCTTGAAATAATGTTATGCGCTCAGCATCACATTTCTTGAAACCAGCAAACTTATACTAAAAACTAGTTTATTGTTCTTAAAGGGGAACATTATCACCAGACCTATGTAAGCGTCAATATATACCTTGATGTTGCAGAAAAAAGACCATATATTTTTTTAACCGATTTCCGAACTCTAAATGGGTGAATTTTGGCAAATTAAACGCCTTTCTATTATTCGCTCTCGGAGCGATGACGTCACGTTGTGACGTCACATCGGGAAGCAATCCGCCATTTTTTCAAACACCGAGTCAAATCAGCTGTGTTATTTTCCGTTTTTTCGACTCTTTTCCGTACCTTGGAGACATCATGCCTCGTCGGTGTGTTGTCGGAGGGTGTAACAACACGAACAAGATGCGAAAGTGGCAAGAAATTGGACGTTTGTTCCGCACACTTTACCGACGAAAGCTATGCTACGACAGAGATGGCAAGAATGTGTGGATATCCTGCGACACTCAAAGCAGATGCATTTCCAACGATCAAGTCAAAGAAATCTGCCGCCAGACCCCCATTGAATCTGCCGGAGTGTGTGAGCAATTCAGGGACAAAGGACCTCGGTAGCACGGCAAGCAATGGCGGCGGTTTGTTCCCGCAGACGAGCGAGCTAAACCCCCTGGATGTCTTAGCTCACACCGTCCCTTATGCCACCGAAGATGATCAAGAGAAGAATATCGACCCTAGCTTCCCTGGCCTGCTGACATCAACTCCAAAACTGGACAGATCAGCTTTCAGGAAAAGATAGCGGATGAGGGTATGTCTACAGAATATATTAATTGATGAAAATTGGGCTGTCTGCACTCTCAAAGTGCATGTTGTTGCCAAATGTATTTCATATGCTGTAAACCTAGTTCATAGTTGTTAGTTTCCTTTAATGCCAAACAAACACATACCAATCGTTGGTTAGAAGGCGATCGCCGAATTCGTCCTCGCTTTCTCCCGTGTCGCTGGCTGTCGTGTCGTTTTCGTCGGTTTCGCTTGCATACGGTTCAAACCGATATGGCTCAATAGCTTCAGTTTCTTCTTCAATTTCGTTTTCGCTACCTGCCTCCACACTACAACCATCCGTTTCAATACATGCGTAATCTGTTGAATCGCTTAAGCCGCTGAAATCCGAGTCTGAATCTGAGCTAATGTCGCTATAGCTTGCTGTTCTATGCGCCATGTTTGTTTGTATTGGCATCACTGTGTGACGTCACAGGAAAAAGGACGGGTGTATATAACGATGGTTAAAATCAGGCACTTTGAAGCTTTTTTTAGGGATATTGCGTGATGGGTAAAATTTTGAAAAAAACTTCGAAAAATAAAATAAGCCACTGGGAACTGATTTTTAATGGTTTTAACCCTTCTGAAATTGTGATAATGTTCCCCTTTAATGGAAAGGCAACAAGGCAATCGCTTGTTACTCTCGGGGTCTCCTAGCCGCTCAGGCAAATCATATGGTCAAAAAATGCATTTTTCCATGGATAACATGACATCATCGCGCCAAGTGCGTGCTCTTTCAGTCAATTAGTGCGCATATATACAGCCTGGTCCCCGGCCAAAAAATTTTAAATTGTACTTTTGAAGAATTTATCTGAATGTGCATGAACTATTTCTGTTCAAAATGGTTAGAAATCAAATGTTTAAATATTAACTGTCAGTTTACTGTACTGTGCCAACTGTACTACTATATAATATGAGTACGTATTTTCTATTGTTTCATTTAAAATAAAACAGCAAAGTCCATTTGGCTGTCATCCGTTTTAATTATGAGACACAATTGTGTCAAAGTCCTGATTTTTTTTTTTTCGTGCTTGAAATAAGAAATGATTACTTTAAAAACGTAGTTTTATACTTGTGAGTGTTGATGACACTTGCCTGGGACCCAACATGTTATGTTACAATAATAAAAACAAGACATAATCATTGCTTTAAAATAAGTTTGAGCTGCCTCCAGTGTTAACACATTCCTGATACATTTGATCACTTGAACATTTTTATGTTATACTTAAGTCTCTGGCACATCTGTTTGATATAATAATAATAATAATAATCAATTTTACTTATAAGGCGCCTTTCTGGGCACTCAAGGACACCGTACAAAATCAAAACAATAAAATCAATTGGATAAAAACAACAACAGCAAAGATCGATAAGATTTACAATGAATAAGCAGTCAGGAATAGGTATGTTTTGAGTCTTGATTTGAAGAGGGATATTGAGTCTAAGTTACGATGGTCTGAGTTCCAAAGATGAGGGTTAGAGCGGCTGAAAGCTCGGGCACCCATGGTGGACAGTTTAAATAAGGGGACAGTGAGATGGATGGATGAAGAAGATCTTAGGGACCGTGAGGGCGTGGCGACATGGAGCAGGTCAGAGAGATATAGCCATGAATGTGAGGAGAATTATATGTTTTTTAAAGCCAAGTGTTGGGTCTAAAATGACACCCGGGTAACGATATTCACTAACACTTTGTATTATTTCTTTATTAACAGCAATTCACATTAATTTAAAGTTAAAGTTAAAAGTAAAAGTACCACTGACAGTCACACTAGGTGTGGTGAAATTACCCTCTGCATTTGACCCATCCCCTTGTTCAAGCCCTTGGGAGGTGAGGGGAGCAGTGAGCAGCAGCGGTGGCCGCGCTCGGGAATCATTTTGGTGATTTGACCCCTAATTCCAACCCTCGATGCTGAGTTATTCAGTTTGAATAAATACATTTTAGCACTGTGTAATTGTATGCATTTTTTATTCATCAGTTTTTATGAGTCCCTTCTTTTGCAGTATATTTGATGAGTATTTATATTTTTACTCAGCCTGACCTAAGCCTTGATAATAATCTCTGTGATTAACTCAATATAATTGGACAAAGTTTATCCTGTTAAACTGTAAGTAGATTAGGTATAATTATTAAATTTGATTAAAATCAATCAATCAATCAATCAATGTTTATTTATATAGCCCTAAATCACAAGTGTCTCAAAGGGCTGCACAAGCCACAACGACATCCGCGGTACAGAGCCCACATAAGGGCAAGGAAAAACTCACCCCAGTGGGACGTCGATGTGTATGACTATGAGAAACCTTGGAGAGGACCGCATATGTGGGTAACCCCCCCCCCCTCTAGGGGAGACCGAATGCAATGGATAAAAAAATCAAGAGTAAGATTAATAGATCCAGTATTAATAGTTGAGTGGACCACAGGTCCTTCTTTACTGAAAAAGTTGGGCCTTGAGGTGTAAGTTGTGGTCCTTTACCAGTAAGTTGCATAACTCTGACCCTCTTTAACCCTTCCCTCATCCTCAGGATTCAGATCTTCCAGTACATCATCTATGGCATCGCCTCCTTCTTCTTTGTCTATGCCATCGTCCTGCTGGCCGAGGGCTTCTATACCACCAGCGCCATCAAGAAGGAGCTTCAGAGCGACTTCAAGACCACCGTGTGCGGACGCTGCATTACTGCCTTCGTACGTCAACACACTCTCAAGCACATGCTGCGAATCTTTAAAGATTTTGAAATTGTTGATGGAGGAAGAATACCTGACAGCAGGGGTGTCCAAATGGTGAAATTCTGAAATTACAATAAAAGACGGTTTATATTAGAACCTTGCAAAGCACCTGTCACTACCAGATACACTATATTGCCAAAAGTATTTGGCCACCTTTACTCACATATGAACTTGAAGTGCCATCCCATGGAATTGTCCAAAATGTTTTTGGTATCCTGGAGCATTCAAAGTACCTTTCACTGGAATTAAGGGGTCAAGCCCAACTCATGAAAAACAACCCCACACCATAATTCCTCCTCCACCAAATTCCACACTCAGCACAATGCAGTCTGAAATGTAGCGTTTCTCCTGGCAACCTCCAAACCCAGACTCGTCCATCAGATTGCCGGATGGAAAAACGTGACTCATCACTCCAGAGAAGGCGTCTCCACTGCTCTAGAGCAGTGATTTTCAACCTTTTTTGAGCGAAGGCACATTTTTTGTGTTGACAAAATCCGGAGGCACACTACCAGCAGAAATCATTAAACAACGAAACTCAGTTGACAGTAAAAAGTCGTTGTCGCAATTGTTGGATATGAATTCAAACCATAACCAAGCATGCATCAATATAGCTCTTGTCTCAAAGTAGGTGTACTGTCACCACCTGTCACATCACGCCGTGACTTATTTGGAGTTTTTTGCTGTTTTCCTGTGTGTAGTGTTTTAGTTCTTGTCTTACGATCCAATTTTGGTGGCTTTTTCTCTTTTTTTGGTATTTTCCTGGAGCAGTTTCAAGTCTTCCTTTGAGCGATATTTCCCGCATCTACTTTGTTTTTATCCTTCTTCGTGGGGGACATTGTCGATTGTCATGTCATGTTCGGATGTACATTGTGGACGCCATCTTTGCTCCACAGTAAGTCTTTGCTGTCGTCCAGCATTCTGTTTTTGTTTACTTTGTAGCCAGTTCAGTTTTAGTTTCGTTCTGCATAGCCTTCCCTAAGCTTCAATGCCTTTTCTTAGGGGCTCTGACCTTTTGGTTATTTTTGGTTTAAGCATTAGACACCCTTTTACCTGCACACTGCCTCCCGCTGTTTCCGACATCTACAAAGCAATTAGCTACCGGCTGCCACCTACTGATATGGAAGAGTATTACACGATTACTCTTCCGAGCTCTAGACAGCACCGACACTCAACAACAACGCATCATTTACAGACTATAATTACTGGTTTGCAAAAAATGTTGTTTACCTCAAATCGGTGAAATTAGATAATCTCCCACGGCACACCAGACTGTACCTCACGGCACACTAGTGTGCCGCGGCGCAGTGGTTGAAAAACACTGCTCTAGAGTACAGTGGCGACGTGCTTTACACCACTGCATCCCACGCTTTGCATTGGACTTGGTGATGTATGGCTTAGACGCAGCTGCTCGGCCATGGAAACCCATTCCATTAAGCTCTCTGCGTACTGTGCGTGGGCTAATTGGAAAGTCACATGAATTTTGGAGCTCTGAAGCAACTGACTGTGCAGAAAGTCTTTGCACTATGCGCTTCAGCATCCGCTGACCCCTCTCTGTCAGTTTATGTGGCCTACTACTTCATGGCTGAGTTGCTGTTGTTCCCAAACTCTTCACTTTTCTTATAATAAAGTTGACTTTGGAATATTTAGGAGCGAGGAAATTTCACGACTGGATTTGTTGCACAGGTGGCATCCTATGACAGTTCCACGCTAGAAATCACTGAGAGCGGCCCATTCTTTCACAAATGTTTGTAGAAACAGTCTACATGCCTAAGTGCTTGATTTTATACACCGGGCCAAGTGATTAGGACACCTTATTCTCATCATTTGGATGGGTGGCCAAATACTTTTGGCAATAGCAAAAAAGACGTAGTTGCGGCAACTTTTTGTTTAACCCTTCGTGAGGATTGTGATTGAATCTTCATCTAAACCAGGGGTGTCAAACGTACGATCAGGCCCGCAAACCGGTTTTAACCGGCTTGCGGGATGAGTTTGCTAGGTATAAAAATGAGCCGGAATTTTTTAATCATCGTCATCATCATCATTTCTTTTTATTCCTTTTATGAAAATGCATATATACAATGAATGAATGAAAGAAACTGTTGTTCTAAATGTGTCCACTGGATGTCGCAATAGCAATTCTTTGTATCTTTGTAGATGATGCTACATATGTAAAAAAATAAATAAATAAAAACACATGATGTTAGTGCACCAGTCAAGAAAAATGAGCAAACTACATAAATAACATCCAGTAATTTGATTTTGATATTATTTTTTTTATCTTGATAGATTGAAAATGAACACCAATGAGTTGACTAAAGAACTTTATCACATAATTTATTCGGGTTAGTGCAGGTGCCTCACAATACGAAGGTCCTGGGTTCGATCCTGGGCTCGGGATCTTTCTGTGTGGAGTTTGCATGTTCTCCCCGTGACTGCGTGGGTTCCCTCCAGGTACTCCGGCTTCCTCCCACCTCCAAAAACATGCACCTGGGGATAGGTTGATTGGCAACACTAAATTGGCCCTAGTGTGTGAATGTGAGTGTGAATGTTGTCTGTCTATCTTGGCCCTGTGATGAAGTGGCGACTTGTCCAGGGTGTACCCCGCCTTCTGCTCGAAGCAGCTGAGATAGGCTTCAGAACTCCCCGCGACCCCGACCGGGACAAGCGGTAGAAAATGGACGGATGGATATTCGGAAAGTACAAATAATGACAAATAAAGATAGAATACTATTAACCGCAACATGTAAGTGTAAAAAAACAACAACATTATGATTTGTACATTTTCAGAATGTGCTTGTTGTATTTTTAAACAAAGAAAACAATCTGAAGTTGTGTTTATTTTTAAGTTATCGTGCCGTGATTTTACCAGTCCGGCCCACTTGGGAGTAGATTTTTCTCCATGTGGCCCCCGATCTAAAATGAGTTTGACACCCCTGCTCTAGACGGAATTATGTGAGCGCCCTGTCGGTCGGCATCCCAGCCAGAGTAGAAATATCACAGCAAGTTTTATTGGGGTTTGTTATGGTTAGTTTGTAAGTTTAGCACTTAGCAATGCTGCTATTGCTATAGTGTTTCAATAAAGCTACATCAAATTAGCGCTCGGCTTCTAAAATTTATAGCTTGTCCTCCTTCTGTTCGGGCTGAAAAACACAAGGTTCTGGATCATAATTTTCCCAAAGTAATAATTTTTGGCTGTCACAAAGTCTGCTTGATTAGCATTGTTGTTGATGGGGAAGGTATCTATGGTTGCTTCTTCTATGTCACGGATCATGTGACTGACTTGCTCATTAACTCTCAAAATGATTAGTGAGATTGATACTATTTTAATCATATCTACTAATTCGCAAACTTTGGAAGTCTGTTGGTGTCATAAATCAGATATATATGATTATAGCTTCATTATAGAGCAGTGGTTCTTAACCTGGGTTCGATCGAACCCTAGGGGTTCGGTGAGTCGGCCTCAGGGGTTCGGCGGAGGTCAAGACACACCCGACTCATCATGTAAATAAAAACTTCTCCCTATCGACATATTATGGATACCCCCAAACAATGTTCCCTCTAATTTTCCATATGCGTGAGCAAACGTAAAAACTCCTTGAGCATTCAGTGGAGCACATGTGAGCGACGTCAGACGTGCACATGCACTGTGGCCACACCAGCAGCACACCTCTCCCAAACCTGACTAAATAACAAGTTCAATGTTTTATTATTATAATCAAATAACAGTAGTCATCTCCATGAGATTATTTTCTAATATAAGTGTTTTGGCCCACTTACAATGACTATAACAAAAAATATTGTTTTTCATGAGTTGTGCACAAGTGTTGTATGTCTGGGTGAGGTTCTGGCTTTGGAAATAATTTGTACCCCTTTCAGATATCGCATTTAGTTCCCACTAAAACATTCACATGTTGCACAATGAGATGTAAACATGGTATCATGTGTACATTCTTGTAACTTTCAGTTTGTAAAATATATCTTTATTAGTATTTCATTAATATAATAACATCATTTCATGATTAATATTTAAAAATTAAGATTAAATTAAGAAAAAAACATTTTATTTTTCACTAAAAAAGGGTTCGGTGAATGCGCATATGAAACTGGTGGGGTTCGGTACCTCCAACAAGGTTAAAAACCATTGATATAGAGGCAACTAGTTTTTCTACCACTACCACAAGCTGGCCCTTGGGCTCAAAAAGGTTGGGCCCCACTGGTCTAATAAATCCTTATACTGTACATTGGATTAGTTGAAGCACCTTTTATGACACAAAATGTATCAAAGTGGACACCCCTGGTTTACAGAGTTATTCTTCACTTGCACTACACACTTCAACACCTCAATGTGAGGGCAGATATACTTTACACACACTTGAGCCCTCAGGGACAACACTGGCACAGTTTCTGCATCCCAGCTTGATGACGTTGATTGTTCCAGATGTTCCAATCTGCTTAGTACACACCGTCGGCCTTTAAGAAGTAACTTCATTTTTTGCCAAACTTGATGACAAAAGTAGTCATTTCTCTCCTCCTTCCAGTTCATGTTTCTGACCTACATCCTCGCCCTGGCCTTCCTCGCCATTTTCGGCTTCACTGCCATCCCGGTGTTCCTTTTTTTCAACATGTGGAACACCTGTGCTGCCATGAGGTCCCCAGACTCCAACATCACCTTACCCGACTCTATCTGTGTGGACGTCAGGCAGTATGGTAGGTAGATCAAACACCTTTTCCACCCATTTATTCTGATTGTTTGATTGTAAAATTAGGAATTTATTTTATTATTATTATTTATAGACAAATATTCAGCATGTCTTAAGAGCAGTGGTGGTCCAATTTTTTTCACCAAGCACTTTACACTAGCGTAGTAGACCTAAACATTCATTAAAAACAGGGCAGAGGTTATATTTAACAAGTGTATATATATATTTATATATATATATCCATCCATCCATCCATCCATCCATCTTCTTCCGCTTATCCGAGGTCGGGTCGCGGGGGCAGCAGCCTAAGCAGGGAAGCCCAGACTTCCCTCTCCCCAGCCACTTCGTCCAGCTCCTCCCGGGGGATCCCGAGGCGTTCCCAGGGGATCCCGAGGCGTTCCCAGGCCAGCCGGGAGACATAGTCTTCCCAACGTGTCCTGGGTCTTCCCCGTGGCCTCCTACAGGTCGGACGTGCCCTAAACACCTCCCGAGGGAGGCGATCGGGTGGCATCCTGACCAGATGCCCGAATCACCTCATCTGGCTCCTCTCCCCCCGGATGACAGAGCTTCTCACCCTATCTCTAAGGGAGAGCCCTGCCACCCGGCGGAGGAAACTCATTTCGGCCGCTTGTACCCGTGATCTTGTCCCAAAGCTCATGACCATAGGTGAGGATGGGAACGTAGATCGACCGGTAAATTGAGAGCTTTGCCTTCCGGCTCAGCTCCTTCTTCACCACAACGGATCGATACAGCGTCCGCATTACTGAAGATGCCGCACCGATCCGCCTGTCGATCTCACGATCCACTCTTCCCTCACTCGTGAACAAGACTCTGAGGTACTTGAACTCCTCCACTTGGGGCAGGGTCTCCTCCCCAACCCGAAGATGGCATTCCACCCTTTTCCGGGCGAGAACCATGGACTCGGACTTGGAGGTGCTGATTCTCATCCCAGTCGCTTCACACTCGGCTGCGAACCGATCCAACGAGAGCTGAAGATCCTGGCCAGATGAAGCCATCAGGACCACATCATCTGCAAAAAGCAGAGACCTAATCCTGCAGCCACCAAACCGGATCCCCTCAACGCCTTGACTGCGCCTAGAAATTCTGTCCATAAAAGTTATGAACAGAATCGGTGACAAAGGGCAGCCTTGGCGGAGTCCAACCCTCACTGGAAACGTGTCCGACTTACTGCCGGCAATGCGGACCAAGCTCTGACACTGATCATACAGGGAGCGGACCGCCAAAATCAGACAGTCCGATACCCCATACTCTCTGAGCACTCCTCACAGGACTTCCCGAGGGACACGGTCGAATGCCTTCTCCAAGTCCACAAAACACATGTAGACTGGTTGGGCAAACTCCCATGCACCCTCAAGGACCCTGCCGAGAGTATAGAGCTGGTCCACAGTTCCACGACCAGGACGAAAACCACACTGTTCCTCCTGAATCCGAGGTTCAACTATCCGGCGTAGCCTCCTCTCCAGTACACCTGAATAGACCTTACCGGGAAGGCTGAGGAGTGTGATCCCACGATAGTTAGAACACACCCTCCGGTTCCCCTTCTTAAAGAGAGGAACCACCACCCCGGTCTGCCAATCCAGAGGTACCGCCCCCGATGTCCACGCGATGCTGCAGAGTCTTGTCAACCAAGACAGCCCCACAGCATCCAGAGCCTTAAGGAACTCCGGGCGGATCTCATCCACCCCCGGGGCCTTGCCACCGAGGAGCTTTTTAACTACCTCAGCAACCTCAGCCCCAGAAATAGAAGAGCCCACCACAGATTCCCCAGGCACTGCTTCCTCATAGGAAGACGTGTTGGTGGGATTGAGGAGGTCTTCGAAGTATTCCCTCCACCGATCCACAACAACCGCAGTCGAGGTCAGCAGAACACCATCCTCACCATACACGGTGTTGATAGTGCACTGCTTCCCCTTCCTGAGGCGGCGGATGGTGGTCCAGAATCGCTTCGAAACCGTCCGGAAGTCGTTTTCCATGGCTTCCCCGAACTCCTCCCATGTCCGAGTTTTTGCCTCCGCAACCGCTGAAGCCGCACACCGCTTGGCCTGTCCGTACCTGTCCGCTGCCTCAGGAGTCCTATGAGCCAAAAGAACCCGATAGGACTCCTTCTTCAGCTTGACAGCATCCCTCACCGCCGGTGTCCACCAACGGGTTCTAGGATTACCGCCACGACAGGCACCAACTACCTTGCGGCCACAGCTCCAATCAGCTGCCTCGACAATAGAGGTGCGGAACATGGTCCACTCGGACTCAATGTCCAGCACCTCCCTCGTGACATGTTCAAAGTTCTTCCGGAGGTGGGAATTGAAACTCTCTCTGACAGGAGACTTTGCCAGACGTTCCCAGCAAACCCTCACAATGCGTTTGGGCCTGCCAGGTCTGTCCGGCATCCTCCCCCACCATCGCAGCCAACTCACCACCAGGTGGTGATCGGTTGAAAGCTCCGCCCCTCTCTTTACCCGAGTGTCCAAAACATGGGGCCACAAATCCGATGACACAACTACAAAGTCGATCATGGAACTGCGGCCTAGGGTGTCCTGGTGCCAAGTGCACATATGGACACCCCTATGTTCGAACATGGTGTTCATTATGGACAATCTGTGACGGGCACAAAAGTCCAATAACAGAACACCACTCGGGTTCAGATCCGGGCGGCCATTCTTCCCAATCACGCCTCTCCAGGTTTCACTGTCGCTGCCAACATGAGCATTGAAGTCCCCCAGTAGAACGAGGGAATCACCCGGGGGAGCACTCTCAAGTACTCCCTCGAGCGAATCCAAAAAGGGTGGGTACTCTGAGCTGCGGTTTGGCGTGTAAGCGCAAACCACAGTCAGCACCCGTCCCCCCACCCGAAGGCGGAGGGAAGCTACCCTCTCGTCCACCCGGTTGAACTCCAACGTGCAGGCTCTGAGCCGGGGGCAAACAAGAATTGCCACCCCAGCCCGTCGCCTCTCATTGCCGGCAACGCCAGAGTGGAAGAGAGCCCAGCCCCTCTCGAGAAAACTGGTTCCAGAGCCCTTGCTGTGCGTCGAAGTGAGTCCGACTATATCTAGCCGGAACTTCTCAACCTCGCGCACTAGCTCAGGCTCCTTCCCCCCAGCGAGGTGAGGTTCCACGTCCCAAGAGCTAGCTTCTGTAGCTGAGGATCGGACCGCCAAGTGCCCTGGCGTCGGCTGCCGCCCAGCTCACACTGCACCCGACCTCTATGGCCCCTGCTATGGGTGGTGAGCCCATTGGAGGGGGGACCCATGTTGCCTCTTCGGGCTGTGCCCGGCCGGGCCCCATGGGGACAGGCCCGGCCACCAGGCGCTCGCCATCGTGCCCCACCTCCGGGCCTGGCTCCAGAGGGGGGCCCCGGTGACCCGCGTCCGGGCGAGGGAAATCTGGGTCCTTTATTTTTATTCGTCATGGAGGTCTTCGAGCTGCTCTTTGTCTGATCCCTCACCTAGGACCAGTTTGTCTTGGGAGACCCTACCAGGGGGCATAAAGCCCCCGGACAACATAGCTCCTAGGATCATTGGGACACGCAAACTCCTCTACCACGGTAAGGTGGCAGCTCAGAGAGGAGATATATATATGTATATATATATATACATATATATATATATATATATATATATATATATATATATATAGTCGAGGTTGCTGTGGTTTATCCGTTATATACAGTGCTCAATACCGGGGTAGAGCGGAATATATGTTAGGTCAGAAAAAACACAGAGGCTATATCATCCCTACATGCCTGTTTCACAGGTTTCCCTGCTCGTCAGAGGATTTTATAAAATCCCTCGACGAGCAGGGAAACCTGCGAAACAGGCTTGTAGGGATGATATAGCCTCTGTGTTTTTTCTGACCTAACGTGTATATATATACTGTATGTATATATATATATATATATATATATATATATATATATATATATATATATATATATATATACTGTATATATGGGCTCTACAGACAATTAAGTAGAAAAGACAGATTTAAAAAATTTTTTTAAAAAATAAAAAATTTAAAAAAATAAAAATTAAAAAAATAATTAAAAAAAAAATATATATATATATATATATATAAAAATAAAAATACATTATATATATATATATATATATATATATATATATATATATATATATATATATATATATATATTTTTTTTTTTTTTTTTTTTTTTTTTTTTTTTTTTTTCCTTGGGACTTCCCGTGGGCTGGATTTTGGACGCCGGTGGGCCATATTTTGGCCATAGTTTGGGGACCCCTGATATAAACAGTTACTATTCAAACTGTGCGTAATGTTACAGTGGCCAAAATATACCTATTACACACATTAAAAAAAAAAATAAATAAATATATATATATATATATATATATATATATATATATATATATATATATATATATATATATATATATATATATATATGTGTGTGTATATATATATATATATATATGTATATATATATGTATATATATATATATATATATATATATATATATATGTATATATATATATGTATATATATATGTATATATATATATGTATATATATATATATATATATATATATATATATATATATATTTTTTTTTTTTTTTTTTTTTTTTTTTTTTAAATCTGTCCTTTCTATTTAATTGTCTATCGCCTGTTACTCTCGGTGTCTCATTGCCGCTCAGGCAAATCATAATGTCTAAAAATGCATTTTCATCGCGCTTGCGCTGCAAGTGCGCGCTCTTTCAGTCAATTAGTGTGCGAGGAATATATATATATATATATATATATATATATATATATATATATAGTCGCGGTTTCTGTGGTTTATCCGTTATACATTGTTCAACACCGGGGTAGAGCGGAATATACGTTAGGTCAGGAAAAAACAGAAAGGCTACAAACCTGCGAAACAGGCTTGTAGGGATGAAACATGCTCGTCTGCAGGTTTCTCTGCTCTTCAGGGGAAACTCCCCTTTTACAATCAAGCAAAACACAGCAAAAATTTAACAAACAGCAAAATATGAATGCAAAGTGTAATAAACACCAACAATATGATATATTATCACTTTTATGCAGAAATTTGTTGTGAAAAATTTGCTTCCGCATCTGTTCCTGACTCATGCGTTTGGGGCTGGCTGCTCTGGAAACAAACCCGGCTCACTCTGCTTTGTTCCTCATCTGAGCTGCCGTGACGTAGACTACCGTAATAACTCCTTTAACACTCAACGCAGATTTCAACCATTGAAGTACTTTCTATAGTTGAAGACTTACGGTCATTTACAAACAGCACTGCACATCATAATGGCGACTACAGTTTTGATGTTAAAGGTCTAAAAAAAAAAAATGCAGAACGTTCATAGTTTGGCCGGGGGTGCGACTTATACTCAGGAGCGACTTATGTGTGCAATTATTAACACATTAACGTAAAATATCAAATAATATTATTTAGCTCATTCACGTAAGAGACTAGACGTATAAGATTTCATGGGATTTAGCGATCAGGAGTGACAGATTGTTTGGTAAACGTATAGCATGTTCTATATGTTATAGTTATTTGAATGACTCTTACCATAATATGTTACGTTAACATACCAGGCACGTTCTCAGTTGGTTATTTATGCCTCATATAACGTACACTTATTCAGCCTGTTGTTCACTATTCTTTATTTATTTTAAATTGCCTTTCAAATGTCTATTCTTGGTGTTGGGTTTTATCAAATAAATTTCCCCCCAAAAAATGCGACTTATACTCCAGTGCGACTTATATATGTGTTTTTTTCCTTCTTTATTATGCATTTTAGGCCGGTGCGACTTATACCCCGGAGCGACTTATATTCCAAAAAATACGGTACTTTTATTCAAATCTATTGTTTCCCGCCAGCTGTTTCAAATTACATTTCAACGCGTAAAAAAATGACTTTGAGATCATGCAAATCCCGATCGGACCTTGATGAAAAACCCACTCCTGCTTTCACCCGCTGTGTGTCTGTACTGTACTGTATGTGACCCACATCTGAGGCACAGCTGTCCCACCTCTCAAATGGGTCGAGGATCACACTGGACTCTCATTCTGCTTTAATAAATCACATTTTTCTGGCATTTGTCAAGAAAAAAAAGACGAGCAACATGTATTCCCTGCTGTGTTTCATGGCTTTTCCCCTCTCCAGGTATCATTCCGTGGAACGCCACCCCGGGCAAAGCTTGTGGCGCCACTTTGGGTGACATTTGCAACACGAGCGAGGTGAGATTCTCCTGAAGCAAATTTTTTATTTTTTATTTTTTCATTTCATTGTCCTCCACTAAGCCCAGTCTGTTTTGGATTGCAGTTCTACCTGTCTTACCACCTCTACATTGTGGCGTTTGCCGGTGCCGGAGCTACTGTCATTGCACTGGTGAGCCTCCCGTTGTCTTTAAATATGCACGTTGCCATGGTGCTATTATCTGTTGCTATAGCAACTTCGGCTCCAGTGCTCAGTGCGTCAACCCACGGGTGAACATTCTACCCTGCGGGCTGCGTCTGTGTGTGCAGAGGGTCACTGTTTCGCTTTTGTTCGGGGTTTTTTTTTAATCACAGACGAGGGCGCTTTTGTTTCACAAAGTGTGATTTCTCTGAGAACATTCTCTGATGTTCTTGGGTTTAAGAGCTGCATTTGGGCAGTGTTGTTGACCCAGTTTAACAGGCGATTTCGCAAAGCTCCTGCAATCTTTGCCTGTGATGCAACCTCTACGCCCTCTATTTAGTGCTAATTCTGAGCAGGGTGTAAGTGTGTGGAGGTAAAAACAACCACTACAGCTTGTGTACAGGGGCGTCGAAGTGGGGGGCTAGGTGGGAATGTTGTACCCTGGCCTCGAGCACAGTTGGGCCCCTGGGCTTTTGTACATTTCAATAATTTTTTTATGTTATTAAATATATGTTTTTTTTACAAACCCCGTTTCCATAAGAGTTGGGAAATTGTGTTAGATTTAAATATAAACAGAATACAATGATTTGCAAATCATTTTCAACCCATATTCAGTTGAATGCACTACAAAGACAAGATATTTGATGTTCAAACTCATAAACTTTTTTTTTTTTTTGCAAATAATAGTTAACTTAGAATTTCATGGCTGCAACACGTGCCAAAGTAGTTGGGAAAGGGCATGTTCACCACTGTGTTACATCACCTTTTCTTTTAACAACACTCAATAAACGATTGGGAACTGAGGAAACTAATTGTTGAAGCTTTGACAGTGGAATTCTTTCTCATTCTTGTTTTATGTGGAGCTTCAGTCGTTCAACAGTCCGGGGTCTCCGCTGTCGTATTTTACGCTTCATAATGCGCCACACATTTTTGATGGGAGACAGGTCTGGACTGCAGGCGGGCCAGGAAAGTACCCGCACTCTTTTTTTACGAAGCCACGCTGTTGTAACACGTGCTGAATGTGGCTTGGCATTGTCTTGCTGAAATAAGCAGGGGCGTACATGAAAAAGACGGCAGCATATGTTGTTCCAAAACCTGTATGTACCTTTCAGCATTAATGGTGCCTTCACAGATGTGCAAGTTACCCATGCCTTGGGCACTAATGCACCCCCATACCATCACAGATGCTGGCTTTTGAACTTTGCTTCGATAACAGTCTGGATGGTTCGCTTCTCCTTTGGTCCGGATGACACGATGTCGAATATTTCCAAAAACAATTTGAAATGTGGACTCGTCAGACCACAGAACACTTTTCCACTTTGCATGAGTCCATCTTAGATGATCTCGGGCCCAGAGAAGCCGGCGGCGTTTCTGGATGTTATTGATAAATGACTTTCGCTTTGCATAGTAGAGCTTTAACTTGCACTTACAGATGTAGCGACCAACTATATTTAGTGACAGTGGTTTTCTGAAGTGTTCCTGAGCCCATGTAGTGATATCCTTTAGAGATTGATGTCGGTTTTTGATACAGTGCCGTCTGAGGGATCGAAGGTCACAGTCATTCAATGTTGGTTTCCGGCCATGCCGCTTACGTGCACTGTAAAAACTGTTGCCTAGATCTAACTCAATAAAAATAAGGCAACATTTTCCAAGCAATTTTTGTTAGTTTAGTCAACTAATTGGTATTTTGAGTAAGTAGAACTTAATAATTAATTTCGATTTATGCAAAAAGATTAAGTTGCGTTTACAGAAAAAGCCAAGAAATTGAATAAAATCAATGTAAAAAAAAACATCAGCATATTAAACACATAAGACTTAATTAAAATAAGTAACATTTAAATGAAAAAATAATTTTTGTACTCAATTTTATTAATTTTGACCAACTTACCATTTCTTTGTTTTGAAAATGGAAACTGCTTAAAATAATTACTTAGAATAATAATAAAAAAATCAAGACATATCAAATTCCAACCTTTATTAAGTCATTACCATATAAAAACAGTGGCAATGAGCTGGACAGTATGAACAGTCAACATCCATATTTAGTGCATAGAATGCATGACCTCAACTTTTAAAGTGCTGTATGGAGTGATTTCTCCAGATTCTCTGAACCTTTTGATGATATTATGGACCGTAGATGTTGAAATCCCTAAATTTCTTGCAATTGCACTTTGAGAAATGTTGTTCTTAAACTGTTTGACTATTTGCTCATGCAGTTGTGGACAAAGGGTTGTACCTCGCCCCATCCTTTCTTGTGAAAGACTGAGCATTTTTTGGGAAGCTGTTTTTATACCCAAACATGGAACCCACCTGTTCCCAATTAGCCTGCACACCTGTGGGATGTTCTAAATAAGTGTTTAATGCATACTTGCCAACCCTCCCGGATTTTCCGGGAGACTCCCGAAATTCAGCGCCTCTCCCGGAAACCTCCCGGGACAAATTTTCTCCCGAAAATCTCCCGAAATTCAGGCGGAGCTGGGGGCCACGCCCAATCCAGCTCCATGCGGACCTGAGTGACATGTTGACAGCCTGTTCTCACGTCTGCTTTCCCACAATATAAACAGCTAATGATCGAGGGCGAGTTCTTGGTTTCTTATGTGGGTTTATTGTTAGGCAGTTTCATTAACGTCCTCCCAGCGCGGTAACAACACACAACAACAGCAGTCAAGTTTTCGTCTACCGTAAAGCAGTTCGTCTGCCGTAAACAGCAATGTTGTGACACTTTTAAACAGGACAATACTGCCATCTACTGTACATGCATATGTGACCCACCCATAATGTGTCACATTTTTATGTTGATTTATTTATTTTATTTTGTGGTTTGAATTCGTTTTTGGAGCTGTCATTACATATTTATCAGTATTCACATTGGTCAGTAGGGGGCAGTAGGGCGTTTCTTCCCAATTGAATGCTATCACCTGCAGACCGGAAGTGTCTTGTCATTCTGATGAGCGCGACCAGTCTGTGAACAATTGAAACGTCCTGTGTGCTTTTTCCTCCTGTATAACAGGTTAGTTTTGGTGAATCAACTCACTGAATAATATCCATATTATCTTTATAAGTTGAAGTACACATTCTGATGGTGGAGCCTAACTCTAAAGTGTTTGTGAGTTGTAGTTTGTATTTGTGAATGAATCCAGTGCACAGCTGCAGTAATCAATACAAAAAGGCGACGTGAGTGCGCAATGTTTATATAGGAACTTCTGATCCTAATTCAGACTCCCAAATTAGAGCTCCCGTTTTCTTATTGATTTTATAATGTATATTTGTATAATGTGTGTGTTCTGAAATAGTGACAGAGGATAGAACAAGGATGGACAATTCAACCCTTAACTCAACAATGAGTAGATGAGTGTTATGTGTGTGTGTATGTATAATAATATTATTATATAATAAATGAACCTCCCGAAATCGGAGGTCTCAAAGTTGGCAAGTATGGTTTAATGAGCATTTCTCAACTTTATCAGTATTTATTGCCACCTTTCTCAACTTCTTTGTCACGTGTTGCTGGCATCAAATTCTAAAGTTAATGATTATTTGCAAAAAAGAAAAAAAGTTTATCAGTTTGAACATCAAATATGTTGTCTTTGTAGCATATTCAACTGAATATGGGTTGAAAATGATTTGCATTGCATTCCGTTTATATTTACATCTAACACAATTTCCCAACTCATATGGAAACAGGGTTTGTAGAAGAAACACATAACGGGTATTGGAGCACAAAGCATTGTGAGTAATGGGTGACAAATACCGAAGACTCCTGCACATTGGATCTGTTTAACACATAGTTGTGTTGTTTTCTTTATCCAGATTCACTATCTGATGATCCTGTCAGCCAACTGGGCATACCTAAAGAGCGCCGTCTCTACGCACGACTACCAGGACATCAAGACTAAGGACGACCAGGACCTGGAGGCGGAGGCGCGCTCCAAGGAGGGCCAGAACTCGTCATCCTACTCATAAGGATGAGCGACACCGCTCCGAGCACCGACCACACACCCCTCACACCGCCAACCGACCCCACCACACCCAGCCCCTTCTGTAAAAAAATTAAAATAATTAAAACAAAAAAAAACAACCGACCCCCCTCCTCCCCCAGGTTATATTCGATAGTGCCGCAGACTCCTGAGTCTCTCTGCTCTTCCCTTCCGTCATGTTGGATAGCGTGGGCGTGTGTTCCCACCAGAAGGGAACAGGATTGAGGATCAGGAAAAAACGGCAGCCTCCGCCCCAAAGAAGTTTCAGAACGGGTCGAGCTTGCCTGCCGGGGTCGGAGCTCACGTACGGTTTATCGGCTCCGAAAGCGTCTAGGAGTTGCCGGGCTGCGGTCCAGGCCGCGATGGCCTCGTCCTGCCTCTTGACACACGGCTCGCCGCGGCCTAAGTGAACATTGTTTACTGTCGGCGCCCTCCAAGGGGAACCCAGACAGCGACCAACTTCCTCCGTTTTTTTGATGTTTTATATGCATATATATATATATGAATATGAATATACTGTGTGAATGTGCGTGAATGTTGTTGTTTTTTAATACACTCTGAAAAGTATGCCAGGTATTATTAAGCTCTTTCATTTTATGTTTTCTGGCGTTCATTTTATCTTCCTTTGACTCTTTATTCCTGCTGTTTAAAACATTGTTGCTGTTCAGACTACTCCCTTAACAAGTCAACAACCCAGAAACACACATTCATGTTGCTCAAGGAAGTGTAGTGAGCACAATTTGACATTTTGGGAAACGCTTACTTGTGCTCACATTTCTTGACTTTTCCCCCGCAAAGTTCTATTGGCATAAAAAAAAATTTAAAAAATGTTGGAGCCTTTTAAAAATCTGTGCATTCAAAAAACAAATAAATACTTCTAATTAAAGAAAAACTAAGCACAAAACTTAAAAAACAATAGATAAGCCAAGTACAATTGCAACAGGCTGGAGTAGCTTTGTTTGCTATTTTTTAGTCTTAAATGTGTATGCTGGCTTGTGGAGTGTGCTGATCATTATTGGTGCTAAAAAATATATATATATATATATTCACATCTGAATCGTGTTTATATTTATTCCGCTTTTAATTAATTAATAATTTTCAATAGTATTTTTTTGTGTAAGAATCCATCTTTAAAAATGCTTGTTTTAGGTCATCTTTGTCTATACAACATCATACGTCCCCAGCCACAAGTAACTTTTGTAAGCTGTTTTAAAAAGGTTTAATTATTATTTAACACCAAATAATTTTTTGCGAAGATCTGTTTGAATCGATAATCAATTCTGAATCGAATCTTCACCCCAAGCATTGCAGCCGAACAGAGTCATAAGTTGTTGTGTAATATTCCCATCCCTACTGAGAATGAATACATCCCTAAAATGGAAAATATTTGCTAAAACTTAAGAGTTGGAGATTCCGTTTCCTCAAAATATAATAATCGTGTATGTTTGCCACTCCCGATTATTTTTACTAAATGGCAGTGGGGGCGAAATGGCTCTTTGACAGTGTCTAAAACGGTGTTTCTTAACCATTGTTGGGCCGCCAAAAAAAATGGGTTTCTCAGCCATGGGCCGCAGTACACTTTCCCACCAGTTGTGGCAGTAATGGCAATATCAAACAGTCTGGAGCGAAAGTTAAGAGAATTTCTCAAGTGCAAAAATTATGACTAAAGTGGCGAAGCTGTATTTTCATTTGTTTTGTTTCATTTTTTTCACATTTTATTGATTTTAGCACGACATAATTATATATCCATTTATTTTTCATCAGTTTATTTTTGAGTCCCCGGTAGTATATTTGGTTAGTAGTTATTTTTCTAATCAGCCTGACCTAAGCCTAAGGTTTATGTGTTATGTGGTACTGCTTTGAGTTGGCTGAAGTCATATTTGACTAACAGGACCTTCTCTGTAAATGTTGCTGGTTCTGAATCCTCTGTTGCTCCCTTGACATGTGGGGTCCCACAGGGCTCAGTTTTAGGACCACTGATGTTTTCTATTTATTTACTTCCCCTGGGCTCAATCCTAAGAAAGCATGATATTTATTTTCATTGTTATGCTGATGACACACAAAATTTATTTTCCGTTAAAGAGAAATCATGCCTCTTTAATGCAGCCACGACTTGCTTGTAATGAAGATATCAAGGCCTGGACGGCCCTAAATTTCTTAAATTTCAATGAAAAGAAGACAGAAGTAATAGTGTTTGGACCTAGTGGTACCTGTGAGCTCCCCCCTGTTGACTAAATAAATCTATGTAATTAATGAAAATAAGTATTGAATATGATTAAAATTAAGAGTAAGATTAAGAGGTAATATTTGAAGGCCCGGGCCCCTACGTAGTGGAAAGGTTTGGCCCTGAGCTCGAAAAGGTTAAAAACCCCTTCTCTAGAACAATAGCAAAATTTCTGTGCTCCTTTATAATCCACGCAAGTAAACGTTTCCCAACAAGACCTTTTCTTTCGCCAGCAAACCCGACACCTCAGGTATCAAATCAAATTGTTGTGTCTTTTTTTGCATCTTAAGCACTTACCCGAATCACATTGCTACGCATGAAACATCATTTTGTGAAATGCAATGCATCACCTGTAAATAGTTGTAACCACCCGAAAAGACCCCAAATTGACTCCGTGGGAACACGATCAGTGTTATGACACGCTATTCAATATCTTGGATTGCTCCTTTTTCGCGTTTGCTATAACAATTGTCGCGTAACACCCTAAATGATATGTGGTGACAGGGCTGCAGTGTAGTTATGACAACATGGATTGAGGTGCTTGTAATGTATGCATTTAAAAATGTGAGAGAATTAATTTTCAATCAATTGTGATGATGTTTTTGTTTGGGGTTTTTTTTGGACGGCCAGCCAAAATAGTGACTTTTTAACGCATTCTTAATGTTTTTTGTTTTTTTTCATTCTCTCTCAGATGAGCCACATAGACTGTTTATGGATGTTTACACTCTGAACTCAACACGTCAGGAATTTCCTACATTAATTTTATAATCCTTTATGGTTTCATATCCCATAATCTATATTGTATAATTGATGATCACCGCTTAGTCAACCCGAGGGAAAAAAAAGAAAGAAAAAAAAGACAATTTCTGATGAGATGAAGCATGTCAGTATTGTGTGCAGCTGTCTATTCTGTATAAAAATGACTTTATCGCCATGTGTGTTATGTTTGATAAATATACGTGCTCTGCCGCCACGTGGATGTAAAAGGCAAACTTCAATTTCCTGTGAGACGATGCGTGTCAGGTTGTTGCTGTTTCCTTGTTAATTGCATGAAAGAGACATTACTGTCTTTGCAGTTTTTTCAGGTGATGTGTAGTCAATTGTATGACAACTTTGGTAGGCGGTGTTTTGCCCCCCCTTCCTTTGCACCCCCGCCCCTTTTCTAAAAAAAAAAAAAAATCCATTGTACTTTGATGGCATTGTAGTCTCTGTAGGTGTTTCCTTATGCTTTTTACTTTTAGTTAGAAATAGATTTACGACTCCTGCATAGTGATGATTTTTGTAACCTTCTCTAGTAAAACCGGTATTTTTTATTATCGTGACACCGTTGTCTCCTGCCTCTTTCTTGACTTGGCTGTTTTTGTTATTCCTTTGCAAAAATGTCTTGGGGTTAGTAATATACGGAGCCCCTAAAGCAGGGGTGTCAAACTCAAATACAGAGTGGGCCAAAATTTTAAACTGAACAAAGCCGCGGGCCAAGGTTTAACAAATTAACCTTTTAATAGGGACCCAAACAAGTTTTGCATTAAACATTGAACAAGCAAGGCTTACATAACTTTACAGTGACGTGCAAAATCGAGTTAAAAATAATAATAATAATAATTAAAAAATATCAATGGCATATCAAATACAATTTAAATAAAAATGTAATGCCTCTTTTCTATTTGCAGCCTCAACATTAACTTTTTCCACAGGCTAATACATTTTGAAATAAAATAATGAATAAACCAACCATTCAGGACTTTAAACTGCTTAGTTTGCAACACACTGATCTAATCTGATGTGCCCAAGCCAGATACCTGACATCTTTTCTTGGATGCTGGTTCATTAATGTCGGGGCTCAGGCTTTGAGCTGAGGCAACCTTCATTATCGAACGAAGGTGTTCATCAGTCATTATATCTCGTATTCCACAGTCTTGGGGGCGTGCCTTACAGGCACTGCTTTTAACATCCTCTACTAGCTGACGTCACGTCCGCTTTTCATCCCTGCTAACAACGTGCCCGCCCAGTTATAAGATATGAGCGGCTTTAGTACGCACACACGTGAATGCAACGCATACTTCATCAACAGCGATACAGTTCACACTGAGGGTGCCCGTATAAGCAACTTTAACATTGTTAGAAATATGCACCACACTGTGAATCCACACCAAACAAGAATGAGAAAGACATTTTGGGAGAACAGCCGCACCTTAACACAACATAAACACAACAGAACAAATACCAAATACCCAGAACCCTTTGCAGCACTAACTCTTCCGTTACATTCACATTGTGGCGTGTATTTCTAACAGTATTAAAGTTTTTTATACTGGCACCACCAGTGTAACCTGTATCAATGAAGATCAAGTATGCGTTGCATTCGCTTGATTATACGTGCCACAGCCGCACAAATTATATGACTGGGCGAGCATTCGTTGGACTGGATGAAAAGCGGACGTGACGAGTTTTGGGAGGTGCACTGAAATATGGGAGTCTCCTGAGAGGGTTGGCAAGTATGAGAATTAGCGGGAAATGTAGGTGTACCGCAGCACCGCCGCTGAATGTAATCGGCGGGTCAGCTCTACTGTTAATTTGATATCGCCTCAAGGGCCTAGTGAAATTACACGGTGGGCCAAATTTGGCCCACGGGCCAGAGTTTGACACCCATGCCCTAAAGGGACACGGGGGAAATTTTATTTTTTATAATTTTTTATTTATTTATTTATTTTAGACATGTATCTCGTGCGCACGAGAAAGTTTTTATAAAGTTATAAAGTTATAAAAAAAAAAAATTTATAATTTTGTTTTTTGTTTTTTTAGACATGTATCTTGTGCGCACGAGAACGTTTCTCGTGCGCACGAGATACATGTCTAAAAAAATAAATAAATAAATAAAAATTATAAAAAATAAAATTTCCCCCATGTCCCTTTAGGGGCTCCGTAGTAATATTTGAATTCAACTTTTTTTCTTTTTTTTTTTTTTTTTTTATGCAATAGTCATTTAAAATGATCTTTAAAAAACAGTATTGTATAGCCAGGTGTATGGCGGCCGTTTTGCCTCGGTAGCAGTAATGCTCTGTTTGTGTAAACACAGGCCCTTTCTACACTTATCCAGGATAAATCCCACCTAACCTTATCCTTGTCCACACACACACACAATGGTCGTTTAAGACCTCCTCCCCGCCTCCGTCCGCCAGCGCAACGCAACCTAGTACGCATGCGTGGAAAATGCGCACGTCATAGTCACCTCCAGTGTTGCTTTGTGTGCAAGTTCTTGAATTGAACTTAACTGAACAATATCCAGTGTTGTGGTATTTCAATTAACTGGAATCCAGTGTGCTGTGGGGCCCTATTGTAGTGATCACAGCTGAGACATCATAAATTAATCAAATCTTTATTGGACACGTGAAAGTAAACAATGTGATAAAGAACATTTTACATCAACCAATCTAGGGATCTAGATATCTGGTCAGGACACTCCTAACTCTTTTGCCTTTACCTTCATTGTCCATTCGTTTTTGGTGACTTTATATACTCTGGACCTAGACGTTGAGTCCGCAACATACATGGCGGACAATAACTGATCCAGTCTGCTTTGCCAGTCCAAAAGCATTCGCCCGTTTTCCGTAGTCTTCCCTCGACAGCTACCGCTACCTTTTTTATCACATCCACGGGAGCCCGCATTCTCGTTGTCTCTCCTTCGACAAATGGACAAAGTTTTTCGGTAAGTAGAATCACAGCTGACCTGGACATTTGAAAGTTCTCTTGCGTCTGAGAAGTATTGCCAAATTTGGCCCGTCGTGTAATTTCACTTGGCTCTTGAGGCCAAGTGAAAGGGGTGTATTTTGTAGCGTCCCGGAAGAGTTAGTGCTGCAAAGGGTTCTGGGTATTTGTTCTGTTGTGTTTATGTTGTGTTACTGTGCGGATGTTCTCCCAAAATGTGTTCGTCATTCTTGTTTGGTGTGGATTCATATTGTGGCGTGTATTTATAACAATGTTAAAGTTGCTTATACGGCCACTCTCAGTGTAAACTGTATTGCTGTTGATGAAGTATGCGTTGCATTCGCGTATGTGTGCGTACGGAAGCCGCTCATACCTTGTGACTGGGCCGGCACGTTGTTAGAAGGGATGAAAAGCAGACGTGATGACAGCTCGTAGAGGACGTTAAAGTTACTGCCTGTAAGGCACGCCCCCAAGACTGTGGAATACGAGATATAATGACTGATGAACACCTTCGTTCGATAATGAAGGTTGCCTCAGCTCAAAGCCTGAGCCCCAACATTAATGAACTAGCATCAAAGAAAAGGTGCCAGATATCTGGCTTGGGCACATCAGATTAGATCAGTGTGTTGCAAACTGAGCAGTTTAAAGTCCAGAATGGTTGGTTTATTCATTAATTTATTTTCAAATTTATTAGCCTGTGGAAAAAGTTAACGTTGATATTTACCTCAGAAGGCTGCAAATAGAACAGACGCATTCAATTGTTATTTAAATTGTGTTTGATATGCCACTGATATTTTTTAATTATTATAATTATTATTTTAAACTCGATTTTGCATGTCACTATAAAGTTATATAAGCCTTGCTTGTTCAATATTTAATGCTAAACTTGTTTGGGTCCCTATTAAAAAGGTTAATTTGTTCAACTTTGGCCCGCGGCTTTGTTCAGTTTTAAATTTTGGCCCACTCTGTATTTGAGTTTGACACCCCTGCTTTAAGTAATCCAATAATGCTCCTACTACCGTTCGGTCGTCGGGCACGACTCTTATTGTCGCAGTTTCTCGGTGAACACGCAACCTTTGTTTTCAGTTCATTGTTTTTAATGAAATTGCCATTGCTCTTCAAACGGTAATGAAAACGAAAATAGGATAATAGGATAATTAGGAGCAAGTACTACTTGCCCGTGTTACTCTTGTCGCTGCTAAGGTGGATTTTGCAGAAGCAGAATGGCTGCCACTAAATCTTGACTTTGTAAACGACAATAAGAAAAAAAGTATACCTAATAATTCAAAGGGCATTTTGAAAAACTGAGGCAATATATGTGTTCGTCATGTCACACTATCAATTAAATGGGTAAATGATAGTAAACTTGTGAATACTGACAAAACAAAAAGCATTCTTTTTGGATCCAGGCATATGCTTGTTAATGACCCTCAGCTTCATCTTTCAATGTCAGATATACCTATTGAGCAGGTTAAAAAAGCAAAACTGCTTGGTGTGCTATTAGACCGTCAACTGTCATGGTCCAATCATATTGATGGTATTTCAATGAAAATGGGAAGAGGTTTAGCCATGGTCAGGAGGTGCTCCACCTTCTTGACATCCTCAACAATGGGTCAAGTCATACAGTCCTTGGTTTTCGGTCATTTTCATTACTGTCCTATAATATGGTCCACTATGACTAAGTCTGACCTGAACAAACTGCAACTTGTTCAGAACAGAGCGGCGAGACTGGTACTTAAACGTTCTTTGCCCACTAATATTTCATTTATGCATTCACGCCTGTCCTGGTTATCTGTTGAACAAAAGATGCATTGTAGTCTCCTTATGTTCTTTAGAACTATCATGTTAGATCAATCAACAGATTACTTTTACAAACAGTTTTTAAAATCAACTAACACACATATTCATGACACTAGGAATGCCAGCAATGGCTATTTGGCACTTCCTGCTCCCAGGACCAATCTCCTCAAACATACAGTCATGTATGGATGTATATCATTCTGGAATCAGTTGCCATCTCACATTAATCTCTCACAAAGTAAATTGTCATTGAAGACAGCTTTGAAGATACACCTATTGCAGCTGCCCACATGACATGCATTTTTAATACTGGGTTTAACTAGCTTTTTTATCTTATGTTGTATTTTTCCTTTGTATAATGTTTGGTAATGCATGTATTCTTTGTATTTTTGTTTTGTATGCTCCTATATGGACCCCAGGAAGACTAGTAGTTGCCTTGGCGTCATTCAATAAACAATAAACAATAAACCAGTGACGTGCGGTGAGGTTCATAACTGGTGAGGCACTGACTTCATCACAGTCAGATTTACAAACATATGAACCCTAAAGAGTATCTTATTCACCATTTGATTGGCAGCAGTTAACGGGTTATGTTTAAAAGCTCATACCAGCATTCTTCCCTGCTTGGCACTCAGCATCAAGGGTTGGAATTGGGGGTTAAATCACCAAAAATGATTCCCGAGCGCGGCGCCGCTGCTGCCCACTGCTCCCCTCACCTCCCAGGGGGTGGGCAAGGGGTCAAATGCAGAGGACAAATTTCTCCACACCTAGTGTGTGTGACAATCATTGGTACTTTAACTTAACTTTAACTTTACACATACAAACTTTACCACACAAAAAAGCACATTTAATTAAAAAAAACGTTATTATGGTCTTACCTTTACTTATAAATGAAGTCCATGCGCAGCTCCTTTTGAACAAAAGCATCGATAACTTGTTTATAGAAGTCTTCCTTATCTTTCTTCAGTTTTAAAAGTCTCTCTGTCTCGATGGAGATCTTCCTTTAAGTATTATCTCCTGCTTCGATTGAAAGTCCAGTTTAGAAAACTGTTTTATTTTAGATATGTAATCCTCCATGTTAAAAGTCCAGGCGAGAGGAAAAAATAAACGATCGCTGCTAACTGTTGCTGCTTGTTGTCACTTCTTCTGCAGCCGAGTAGTCGCAAGAATGATCTCTGGGATCACTAGCGCCCTCTACCACCAGGAGGCGGGATTACTGCGAGCCTCACCCAGTGCGTCTTCGCAGCAGTTTTATGATTGCTCAGCACAAGAAATACGTTACACACATACAGTTGTTGACAAAATACACTGTACATTATATACCTCAGCTAACTAAACTATGGAAATGTATAATATAATTCATATAGCAATACGGTCTCACTGCACAGCAGGCCAGCAGTTAGCCGAGTCATTGCGCAATCCATGGTGAGGCTCAACTGAGTGACGTGCCTCAACTGGCTGCTGACTCACCGCAAGTCTCTTCTCAGTATTTGAACAGCAAATGTGAAAATTCAGCGATTTTGAATAAAAATAATCTAAAACTGGTGAAGTTAAATGGAAAATAACTTTATAGTATAATCACTGGATACATATAACAATTTAATTGTTTTTTTTTTCTTTTTACTTTTTTTTTCTTTCCATGATGGCACGTGAGGCCCCGCCTCACCTGCCTCCCCTGACTGCACGTCACTGCAATAAACAATTAGCGGGCATGCAGGTAACTTAAGGTAGGAAACGTTGTGCCACAACAACCTGGTGTTCAAATACCATCCATTTTCTATTGTCCATTTGACGTTGACAAATCCAGTTTTGGTTTATTTTTTATTTTGTTGGTGCATCTAGACCGGATGTCATATATCGCGCTATTATTGTGAAGCCGGAAGTGTGTGCGTGTGCGAGAACTCGGTGCCCTAACAAGAAGCGAGTTGTGTTGTGGAAAGACGTGGCCGTGGCGTCTGTCCTTTCTGCTGTTGCTGAATTGTTAGAGGCTTGGATGAACAATGTATAATGATATACAAGTCGAGCCTGTAAGGCATTAGTTAACTTAAAGTTCATTCGTGGTGGCGGTAATGCCCTAATTCAGTTTGCATCCGCCGTTAATCAACAGAGAAGAAGAAGCATGTGACGTCACTTCCTCTCGGAAGGCAAACAAGCGTTAGCCTATTCATACGTCACGTGGAAGTTTGAGCTTAAAATGCCGGTTTGTTGTACTGTTTTTGGGTGTTTCAACCGTTCAAATCGAGAGATAGAAACAAGCTTTCACATACTCCCGAAAGTCGTGTTTCATAAAGGGAATAAAGTCCGGGAAATTACGAATGCGCGTCGAGGGAAATGGCTCTCAAACATGTCACTTTCCTCTTGTCGTGGATTACGATAAAGATCATTCCGTTAAAGGTTTGTTGAACATTTGGGTTGTTTGAGAAACTTTCTGTGAAACTGTCGAGTTTATTCTTCATTATGTAGTTAGTGTTTGAGACCTGAACCAAGCGCAAATGTTCTCTACGTGCCATTGAACACGGAATTTTGCGACGGTCCCTAAGCAGGATTCCCAACGTCAGCGAGCGTGGTGGGCTTTTCTACATTTCCCACAATGCATTGTGGCTGGCCATTTTGTAAGGCTCGGTTGGAAAACACTATTGTTGATCATTCATTCAATGATAATAATAATAAAATAATGCCGACGACGTGTGCTGTGATCGACTGCCACAATCGAGGTGGGAGAGATAGAAAACGCTTTTATCGCATCCCTAAGGTTGTTTGTGGCCAGGGACAAGCGGCTGAACAGAAGAGTGAACGGCGGAGGCAAGCATGGATTGCTGCAATCAACCGAGCCGGCGTGACATGCTATGAACAACTTCGTGTTTGTTCGGATCATTTCATTTCCGGTAAGATACACATTGAGAACATTGTGTTAGTTAAATTAATCCAAAATAAATGACAGCCCCACTGAGCGTCACTCTAGTCTGGATAACACGATGTCCACTGGCCACTGTAGCAATAGGAATTGCTTGTTTTTGTGTTGTTCCTACCCGGAGGGTTTAGAGTGACGCACCGGGAGAAGTGTGCCGGTTATGTTGAATAAAAGTTCCCTGTGAGTAGGGTAAAGCTCAACCGTCTAGTTTGTATAGTCATTGAAGACAGAACAAGCTGAAACAGCCACTAGATATGTAACGATATCAAAATCTCATGGTACGATGTTACTTTGCAATATCATTGTGGTATACGTGGGTTTCCGGTGACGTCACATCCGGACCACAATTTCCGGTGTCCGCCATCTTGTGTGTCAAAGCGAAGCGTGTATGCAAACACTTTTAACCAAGCACGCCTCCGTTGTTATTTTTTGCGCGAAATGGGTCACACATGCGTCGTGTCGGGTTGCACAAACCGTGCGAATCCAGGACAAGGAACCACAAATTTCTACGATATTCCTAAAGTCATCGTAAATCAGGGGAAAGAAACCGAGCGGCTGTCGACGGAAAGGCGCAACACGTGGCTGGCTAGAATCAATCGAGCTGGATTTACGCCCGATCCTGCAAAACGACACTACAAAGTTTGCTCTGATCATTTTGTCACAGGTAATGTGCTTTCTTTCTTTCTTTAGTTTACTTCGAACATGAACACACTTACAGCATAATATATCACACAATTTCATATCATTTCACTTTACATCATGTCCGAAAAGGAGTAGGAAGAAGCAACGCTTATTTAATCCTAACCCTTTCCCACTTCAGAGTGTTTACAAATATATACGTTCATTTAATGACTTCTTTTTGTATTTGTAGCACAATGACATCCGTGAATGATTAATACAGCACTTTTTGTAATAAATAATTAAGTAAATCATGATTTACTTACGGTCTGACATGGAAATCTCATATTGCACATGTATGGAAAAAGATGTCTAAGAGTAATTGTATATTAAATAAGGTAAAAATATGTGTTAGATTATAGGGCAATGCGTATATTGTATTGTGCACTTATATTGCCATATATCAGCTACCGTGTGGAAGTGTGGGGGAACACATAAGAGTAACATAAAGGCATTGTATCAACTACAGAAAAGAGCTATAAGGATCATTCATAAAGTAGATTACTTAGAACACACTGACATATTATTTATTAATTCTGGTTTATTGAAATTACAGGAGCTAGTAAAGTTACAGACATTATGTGTCATGTTTAAGGTTAAAAGTCAATCAATCAATCAATCATTTTTTATTTATATAGCCCTAAATCACAAGTGTCTCAAAGGGCTGCACAAGCCACCACGACATCCTCGGTACAGAGCCCACATAAGGGCAAGGAAAAACTCACCCCAGTGGGACGTCGATGTGAATGACTATGAGAAACCTTGGAGAGGACCGCATATGTGGGTACACCCCTCCCCCCCTCTAGGGGAGACCGAATGCAATAGATGTCGAGTGGGACTGACATAATATTGTGAGAGTCCAGTCCATAGTCCATAGTAAAACAAGTAAAAGATTACCAGCAAATTTACAAAAAATGTTTGTCATCACTTCTGAGAACGAAGAGCATAGAAGAAAAGGTCATTTCAAAAATCAGTATTCAAGGACAACTTTAAAACAAATGTGTATATCAGTGGTGGGGGTTAAACTATGGAATTCTCTTTTCAATGAGATAAAAGATTGTAAAAATATATTCCAATTGAAAAATATATATAAAGACAGAACAATAAGATCATATGGACAGCCATAAGTGTTTACATTTTGCTTTATATTTATTATTTTACTTATTTTTTGCCTGGTTTTGTATTTGTTTTGTATCATCAGTGAGATGTATATTACTTTTTTTTGTTCGGTTTGTACTTCATGAAGTTTTGCACTTGTGTTTTTTTGTGTGTTTTATGGTTGTTTTCATTATATTTGGATGCAATTGTTGGTTTATATGATATCCATTAAGTAAGACTACGTATTATGTTGAAGGGGACAGGAAAATATCAGATTTTTCTTCATCCTGCTCCTTCTCAGGCATTGGTGTGTAAATGTATAATTGAATAATTGAGGTATAATTGTCTATCGATCAAAGATGCGCTTCAATGAAGTAGATAAATAAAAATGAAATGATAAACATACTGAGATGAAGAATATCTTATTTTCAATAAGGTTGAAAGTGTTTCTCATAATTATTCTTCTTTGTACTTTGTAAACACTATTAATGTGAACAACCTCTTAAACTGGATCATATCAGTACAATTAACTTCTTTACTTAATTCATTCCATAATTAAATTCCACATACTGATATGCTAAAGGTTTTAAGTGTTGTACAAGCATACAAATGTTTTAAATTAGATTTTCCTCTAAGGTTATATTTCTCCTCTTTAGTAGAGAATAATTGTTGTACATTCTTTGGTAGCAGGTTATAGTTTGCTTTGTACATAATTTTAGCTGTTTGCAATTTTACCAAATCATCGAACTTTTCTATATTTTTGACTCAATAAATAAAGGGGTTGTATGTTCTCTATATCCAACATTATGTATCAGCTTTGAATTATGTTGTTTTCCTTGTCGATGATAAAGGCTGTTATGCACAGAATACATATGAAAACCACTAGTCAGGTAGAGGAGCTAATGCTAATAGTAACAATAATGTGATTGAATGTGTTTATTAGGCTTACATAGTTGTTCTTCATTAATATTAGGAGAAAGAGCAGACCTTTATGATGTTACCCACCCAGACTGGGAGCCATCCTTGAAAATGGGACTAGAGGTACCCAACTCACAAATGGTTGCTTTTTGTTCTGTCACTGTAAAGGTTTCAAATACTTATTTAATCCTGGTCAGTAAAGTTTCTTTACCAGCAGTTGTATAGTGGGATCATATAGTTCTGAAAATAATTTTGGGTGCTTTTCATCCAGCGCTGCTGGACAATAGTCTTCAGCATATCCTGGAATTAGAGAAAGAAGCACAGGCTTACTTTTTTCTTTGGATTTTAATTCTCTATAAAAGTCTGACAGCTCATCTTGTGTGACCTCTTGTACCTCTGGTAGCTTCTTCTGTTTTAATGGTGCTGGCGTGTCTCCAGATACAATTGTCTTCTCTAGCTTTTTTGTAATTGTCTTGGCAGATATGAAATTCACATCCTGTGTGGTCTTGTACCCAACTTTCAACTGAACCGAACCCAACTGAACAGTTCTGTTTAGTTGTAGTTTATTTGGAACATGCATACGATACAATGTAATGCATCCCATATTTTCAGTTGTTTCATTACAGCACGTCCGAAAAGGAGTAGGAAGAAGCAGAGCTTATTTAATCTTACCCCTTTTCATTCCATAGCAATTTTATAATTCCCTTGTTCTCTGTAACAGAACAGTGAATAAACAAATAATATACCATAGTAAGTAACAAATATTAAATACATAAATAAAATACAGGGGTCTTCCAACTTTTTCAGGTCTTTTAGCTGAGAAGGAGGCAGCAATATGCAAAAATTACAATGAAAAAATATGCAAAATTGTAAATGTAATGCAAAATTCAAAAATGCACCTGGGGATAGGTTGATTGGCAACACTAAATTGGCCCTAGTGTGTGAATGTTGTCTATCTGTGTTGGCCCTGTGATGAGGTGGCGACTTGTCCAGGGTGTACACTGCCTTCCGCCCGATTGCAGCTGAGATAGGCTCCAGCGACCCCGAAGAGGGATAAGCGGTAGACAATGGATGGATATTTACCTCAAAAGAAAATAAAAAAAGGGTTAATGTGTTCATCATAATTCTTGTTCTGTGTACTTTGTGAACACTTGTAGTTTGAACAGTCTCTTAAACTGAATCATATTGGAGCTTTCTTTGATTTGTTTGGTTAATCCGTTCCATAATTTAATTCCACATACTGATATGCTAAAGGTTTTAAGTGTTGCACGAGCATACAAATGTTTTAAATTAGATTTTCCTCCTAAGGTTATATTTCTCCTCTTGTGTTGAGAATAATTGCTGTACATTCTTGGCTAGCAGGTTATAGTTTGCTTTGTACGGCACAGCTGCTGCCCACGGCTCCCCTCACCTCCCAGGGCGTGAACAAGGGGATGAGTCAAATGCAGAGGACACATTTCACCACACCTAGTGTGTCTGTGACAATCATTGGGACTTTGACTACATAATTTTAGCTGTTTGCATATTCACCAAATCGTTGAGTTTCAATATTTTTGATTCAATAAATTCAGGGTTTGTATGTTCTCTACATCCAACATTATGTATTATTCTAACTGATCTTTTTTGTAACACCATTAATGAATCAAGTTCAAATTTGTAGTTGTTTCCCCATATTTCTGCACAATAACTCAGATATGGTAACACTAGTGAGCAGTAAGGAATGTGAAGTGATTTTTGGTCTAGAACATGTTTTGCTTTATTCATTATTGACGTGTTTCTTGCTACTGTATGTTGTATATTTTTTACATGAGATATCCAGTTAATTTTATCATCTATTATTACACCCTAAAATTAGTTTTCTTTTACCCTTTCAATATCTACTCCGTCTATTTGTAATTGTTTGACTTTCTCTTCTACTGTTACCAAATAGTATAATTTTAGTTTTACTGAGATTCAAAGATAGTCTGTTTTTGTCAAACCATCTTTTTAATGTGTACATTTCTTCTGTTATTATTGGTATTATCTTTGTGTGTTCTCTCCTGAACAAAACACAGTTGTATCATCTGCAAATAATACTAACTTTAAGTCCTTTGTAACTTTACAAATGCCGTTTATATCGAGATTTTGGTCCAAGTATTGATCCCTGGGATACGCCACAAAATATTTTCAGCTCTGTAGAAGTGTGTTCGCCTATCTTCACATATTGCTTCCTGTTGGTTAAGTAGCTTCTAACCCAGTTCAAGACCAACCCCCTGAACCCCTTCTTGACTGCAGATGGAAGTATGCAGTAAGATTTGTCTTGTGTAACTGTTGTGCTGTCACGCATCTTCACGCTCTCTTCATTTGCAAATAACAATGCAGCATCCGTGCATGGCGAGGATGGTGTTCTGCTGACCTCGACTGCGGATGTTGTGGATCGGTGGAGAGAATACTTCGAAGACCTCCTCAATCCCACCAACACGTCTTCCTATGAGGAAGCAGTGCCTGGGGAATCTGTGGTGGGCTCTCCTATTTCTGGGGCTGAGGTTGCTGAGGTAGTTAAAAAGCTCCTCGGTGGCAAGGCCCCAGGGGTGGATGAGATCCGCCCGGAGTTCCTTAAGGCTCTGGATGCTGTGGGGCTGTCTTGGTTGACAAGACTCTGCAGCATCGCGTGGACATCGGGGGCTCTATACTCTCGGCAGGGTCCTTGAGGGTGCATGGGAGTTTGCCCAACCAGTCTACATGTGTTTTGTGGACTTGGAGAAGGCATTCGACCGTGTCCCTCGAGAAGTCCTGTGGGGAGTGCTCAGAGAGTATGGGGTTTCGGACTGTCTGATTGTGGCGGTCCGCTCCCTGTATGCTCAGTGCCAGAGCTTGGTCCGCATTGCCGGCAGTAAGTCGGACACGTTTCCAGTGAGGGTTGGACTCCGCCAAGGCTGCCCTTTGTCACCGATTCTGTTCATAACTTTTATGGACAAAATTTCTAGGCGCAGTCAAGGCGTTGAGGGGATCTGGTTTGGTGGCTGCAGGATTAGGTCTCTGCTTTTTGCAGATGATGTGGTCCTGATGGCTTCATCTGGCCAGGATCTTCAGCTCTCACTGGATCGGTTCGCAGCCAAGTGTGAAGCGACTGGGATGAGAATCAGCACCTCCAAGTCCGAGTCCATGGTTCTCGCCCGGAAAAGGGTGGAGTGCCATCTCCGAGTTGGGGAGGAGATCTTGCCCCAAGTGGAGGAGTTCAAGTACCTCGGAGTCTTGTTCACGAGTGAGGGAAGAGTGGATCGTGAGATCGACAGGCGGATCGGTGCGGCGTCTTCAGTAATGCGGACGCTGTATCGATCCGTTGTGGTGAAGAAGGAGCTGAGCCGGAAGGCAAAGCTCTCAATTTACCGGTCGATCTACGTTCCCATCCTCACCTATGGTCATGAGCTTTGGGTTATGACCGAAAGGACAAGATCACGGGTACAAGCGGCCGAAATGAGTTTCCTCCGCCGGGTGGCGGGGCTCTCCCTTAAAGATAGGGTGAGAAGCTCTGCCATCCGGGGGGAGCTCAAAGTAAAGCCGCTGCTCCTCCACATCGAGAGGAGCCAGATGAGGTGGTTCGGGCATCTGGTCAGGATGCCACCCGAACGCCTCCCTAGGGAGGTGTTTAGGGCACGTCCGACCGGTAGGAGGCCGCGGGGAAGACCCAGGACACGTTGGGAAGACTATGTCTCCCGGCTGGCCTGGGAACGCCTCGGGGTCCCACAGGAAGAGCTGGACGAAGTGGCTGGGGAGAGGGAAGTCTGGGCTTCCCTGCTTAGGCTGCTGCCCCCGCGACCCAACCTCGGATAAGCGGAAGAAGATGGATGGATGGATGGAATGCAGCATCCTGTGAACATATTTCACCAATACCTGCCATACGCGTACAGGGTGCTGATAAAACACGACCGGTCTTCTCTGACCCATGGCACCAAACATGGATCAGTTGATCTCTGTGAGTGACGAACACGAGCGATGAGCACACATTTATCTTCCTTTGCAGTCAGTTTAATTTCCTTTACCCATCCACACACAAATTAATTGTACGCTTCGAGCGACTTGTAGCCCTTGAGCTCATCCAGAGTATAGGCACTTACATTGTTCACCAAATAGTTGACAATGTCTGGGTAACTTATTCACAAGTCAGAGTATGAAACATCGTCATGCTCTCTACTCCACTCAGACTTGTCGATTTGGTAATGATCCTCACATCCAATTAAGGTGCTTTTCTCCTTGTAACGAGTAAGGATTGTCTTATCTAGTGACTTAGAGTATTTCTACATCGTACCAAAGGTCCAATCTACCATATTTTTGTTGTTGATTTTCATAGCAGAAACTAAAGACTTGTTGTTGTTGTGCAGGAAAGCCGAGTGCTTTATTCTACGTGAATGACCAGGACTGGGCTCCGACGCTAAACCTAGGCTACGACAAAGTCAAACAGAAATCTGAAGCGGCCAAAATACGAGAAGTGTGTACCAAACTACTAGAGGAGAAACAAAGACGGTCCAAGAGTGCAACGTCTTTACTTGCTCTGCATAAACAGACGGCAAATGGACGACCGGCAGCTGAGAATGAGACACATGAGAATAAGACCAAGGATTTACAAGAACCACCAGCTGAAGGACTTCAAGGTATTTTCTCTTAACCGAATGTAATTTTTGTTCTCTTGATTCTCAGTAGATACTGTATGTGTGTAAAATATAAGAAAATGGATGGACATGAAACCAGTATGATCAAACAGCTCTTGTAAATACAATTGCAGTGATATTGGTATCATATTTACAGTGATAACTACTATGAAAGTTATGGATTTTTAAAACCGGTGAAAAGGCACTAATTTCTGGTCAACTTATTTAATATGAACACAGTGGGACTCAAGGTTTTTAAGTGTGACCTTTTTGTTAAAGGGGAACTGCACTTTTTTTGGAATTTTGCCTATCGTTCACAATCATTATGGGAGACAAGAACACGTTTTTTTTTGTACAATTTTAAAGATGATAAACGCTTGAAAGACGCAGCTAATTTGGAGTCAACGTTGAAGCTTTCAAAGCCCTTTAAAACTACTTCAAAACCATCCAGCAACGTTTTATATACACAGTAGGGATGTCCCGATCCGATATTTGGATCGGATCGGCCGCCGATATTTGCCAAAAAATGCGTATCGGCAAGGCGTGGGAAAATGCCGATCCAGATCCAGTTTAAAAAAAACTCCGGTCTGTGTTTTCCAACGCACAGATTTAAATAATACATTCCACTTTTCTGCTGCTCCCTATTTCCGTTCCGCATTTTCCAGCACACCTTCAACACATCCACAGGTCTGTGGATTCTCACGCAGTTGCTTTTAGCTGCTGGCATTACACTACAGGCTCTTCCCACTCCTTCTTCTGTCTCCTTCTCACAGACAGCAAGCGCAACTTCTTACACACATCACATACTGTCACGTCATACGTCACATACGTATACGCCCTCACGG